>NC_141821.1:6248951-6471451 GCF_982586985.1 Callionymus lyra
TTAATGTTCCATACACTTGTTTCTGTGAAGAACTGATGGTTATTTGGTTATTATTTATTTCACAAATATTGTTATTTGTTTCCTGACTTGTATCTGTTAAGAACCTGCAGAGGATTATTTGGTCATGTGTGGCTTTCTAAACAAGAAGGATCTCGCCTGCAATTCATACAAAACTCTGCAGCCAGGATTATGACCCGCTCTAGTAGAAGAACTCACATTTCCGCCGATCCTTAAATTTCTTTACTGGCTGCAAGTTTCTTTCAGGATCATTTTAAAATTCTGGTTCTTACTTTTAGATCTATTCATGGTCAGACCTTCCATCAGTGATCTGATCCAGACTTACACCCCAGCTCGGGCTCTGAGGTCTGTGGATCAGAATCTACTGATGGTTCCTGAACACGCTTCAGGACCAGAGGAGAGAAATCCTTCCAGACTGTTGCTCCTAAGCTGTGGAACCATCTCTGTGTTTGATGATCTACTGACTCTTTGAAGAAACATCTCAAGACATTTTTATTTGTGCTTTTCTTAACTTTCTTGTTGCTGCTTTGTTTGTCTTGATCTTTTAAAGTATATATTTTAACTGTGTATTGTTTTTTTATTGTTATAGTTCTTTTGTAACTCTGGTTTGAGAAAAGCACTTTTCAAATAGTTACCTACTTACTTCTGGAAAACAATACACTATATATAATAAATGATGACTTCTGCATTACAGGTTAAAACTAAAAATAAATAAGAGAAAAATCCCAGCGTGTCACAATTAGCAATTGACAGTGCAGAGGAAAATTTTACTTTAAACAGGCAGAAACCTCAAGCAGAACAAGACTCATTGAGAACGAACAAAATGGAATTTAAATAAAATAATTTGTTGAATTTCTCGAACTCCTGTTTTGTTATCAGTTTTATCTTGATCTTTAAAGTATGTACTTTTTTGAGTATTGTTTTGATTGTTTAAGCGCTTTGTGACCCTGGTCTGGAAAAGCGCTATATAAATAAATATTACTTACTTACTTACTTACTTACTTACTTTATAATAGCATTATTGGTCGGAGCTAATACGAGTTCAATCTGAAATCCAGTTTCTTTCAGGATCAACTTTAAAATTGTGGTTCTTACTTTCAGATCTATTCATGGTCAGGCTCCTCCTTACATCACTGATCTGATCCAGACTTACACCCCAGCTCGGGCTCTGAGGTCTGTGGATCAAAATCTACTTATGGTTTCACGCACACGGTTCAGGACCAGAGGAGAGAAATCTTTTCAGGCTGTTGCTCCTAAGCTTTGGAACGATCTTCTCTCTCTTTGCGCTTGATGGAGTCTACTGACTCCTTTAAGAAACACCTTAAGACGTTTCTATTTGTTCAGGCTTTTCCTTGAATTTCTCGAACTCCTGTGTTGTTCTCAGTATTATCTTGATCTTTAAAGTATGTACTTTTTTGAGTATTGTTTTGATTGTTTAAGCGCTTTGTGACCCTGGTCTCGAAAAGCGCTATATAAATAAATATTACTTACTTACTTACTTACTATCATTAGACTTCTTTTATGTCCAGAATTTTCATCTCAAATTGTCTCGGATTGCAATTCATCTCCAGACCTTTTTGTTTCTCTCCTCCCCTCCTACTCCCCGATCAACCCTCGTATCACTCATTCCTGTCAGATCACCTGTTTTTCTCTCCATGCTGCTGCCTTGCTGACATCCCGTCCACCGTCTCTCTAAAGGTTTTTCTGGTACCAGAATCCTCCGCTGAGCTATTCTTCTCTCTTGCCCCCAAATGGCTCTGCCTCCTCTTGTTCTATATCTGCCTTTTCCACTCCTTTCCTTTCTCATGGACACGTCTCTGTCATTCTGTGGATGTGGAGGCTCATTGCCATGCCTTGGAGCAGGTGCGACGTCCGCCGAGACGGGTTTGGATAGACGAAGCGCTCCCTGACAGAACAGGAATAGGAGCGGTTGAGAAGAATGAACCCAGCAGGGTTTTCTTTCCCTTCTATATTCACTCTTTTTCTCCATCTGTTAGGACAAAGCTTCCAGGCTGTGACACACAAACAAGGTGCAAGTGAGAAGACAATGGAGCAGAATTTTATTCAGAAAAGTAGATAAAACTGAGGTAAATACCTTTGGATTGTTGTTTAATGACTCATTTGATTATCTGCCAGATTTGTAGCGTACGTTTCAAAACTTGTGTTTTAGAGTTATTAACTTAACAAAAATGAGTCAATCAATGGTTGTTCGTTGCTTAACCAGCAACAACATGATCTAGCAGCTCTAAAGCGATGTTCTCTCTACAGTCAGACGTCTAAGGATAATGTCATCAGTTTCTCGATTGGATCACAAAACGGAAATCTGAAATGGGATTGGATCATGTTTATCCAAACATCGAGTTTGTGTTGTTCACCAACGTTTCAGTAGGATCTGGATGAGTTTGGTACAAAAATAACAGGATTATCTAAATCATAAGAGGGGTTACGCTTGATTTCAGGAAGGAAATGTACCATAATCCGAACAATCAACTTGTATACATTTGTGTATATACCTTTTCTTGTATTTTGCAAGTGTTCAACTGTTACAGTAATCAGTAGCTAAAGAAGACATAGGTAGCCTTTGAGTATGATCAAATTAAAATGATCTTGTACCCATGTAATAATGAACTTAAATTACAAACAAAAATGATATATTCAATATTTTTTAATCTCTGTAAATAAACAATCAGATCCTCAACTAGTGGACATTGAACTTTTTTTTTTTTCCTATGTTTTTTTGTTCATGTCTATGTTATTTGTTGATGCTCAGATTAGTGATCGTGAATTGAGGTGTATGTTTCTGTTTTTTTTTTTTTTTGCATAAATAAATTTAAAAAAACATATAGTGACCCAACACTTTGTCCTTTACATTGCTGGTAGTTCACGTTGTGATTTGTTGTTTCATTTAGAGCTCTGGTAATCCTGACTTAGTCATCTTAAAACCTGGAGCTGCTTTAAACATCTGGGATAAAAGTAAGATGGATTACCTGATCCTGGATGGAAAATAAAAGGATTCCAAATGTATTTATTGCTACATATGACCCAGATTTATTTTATTTTCTTGTATTCTCTGCTCTAGAATAACATGTTTTGTTACTTCTGAAAGGCAAAGGCATGTTGCTGGCAGTGAATATTGACAGGCTGATGAATCTTCATGAAACAATATCATATATATTTTTTAAACCACAGGTTAAAGTTTGATACTAAAAGCAATAGATTAAAGAAAAAACAGTGAAATCCAGTAGAATCTTAATCTATCTACAGGGAGTTCTGAGACTGATGATGCTGCTTCATGAAGCTTCATGAAACCATCCCCTGTGAATAGAAAAAAAGTTTCAAAGTCAGTCCACATTAAAACATTTGGTAGAAAAGCATCTTGAATACGGCGACAGTAAAGTGGTGTGAGGACGAGCGGGTTCATCGAAATCCCAAAATCATGTGATATTCATTTGTATAGCTGTCAGCAAAAACTTATATGTGTCTGTATTCATTTAGCTCCACTCTCAGGCTCCATTACTGGTCCAGGTTATTGCTTTTTGATTGTATTTTTTCCCCCTCTGCCTTCCATTTCCGTAAGCAATATTACCTGGGAGTCTACTTCCTTTGGTGCTTGTCAAATTTTTTTTTTTTTGACTGATTGATTGAACTTAATAGTTTATTGGTTTTATGCGATGGGATGTTTTGATGGGAAGCAGCGAGTTTGAAATCAACTGTCTGTCCTGATACTTTAAATTGAATTCACGGTTATGAAGTTTATTGGGTTTCAGAAGAGTGGCAGGTTTGTGTGCTGACATCGTCAGGAAATTAAATGAAGGAGCAACAAGGTATTTATCGGAGGGAAAAAATGACAAACACAAATGAAAAGTTAAAGGAATTGAATAAAATTAGGACGAGACTTGGGTTGAAGGAAAATGTTCTGCTGAATATATATGTGATATATATATATATATATGTGAACGTAAGTCATCAAGAATTTGGCTTTTATGATTTTTATTTATTTTTCACTTAAAAGAAAAAAGGAAATTGCACTCTGGTTTCCTCCCACAGTCCAAAAACATACAGAGGTTGATTGAGAACTTGGGGAAATTGTCCGTAGGTATGAGTGTGTGTATGAATGGTTGCGTGTCTTTGTCTTTGTGTGTCCTAGGACAGACTGGCGTCCTTTCCAGGGTTTCCCCCGCTCTCACCCGAGTCAACTGGGACAGACTCCACCCACCCTGCGACCCCCATAAGGGATTACAGCACGGAAAATGAAAGAACTGCGCTATTTTTACAATTTTCAAAAGTCTCCGGATTCGTTTTTTTGGGGAAAAGACAAATCATCAATAACACATTATTAGTTTGTATCCACTTTAAAATCATTTCTGGACGGCAATTTATTGTTGGAAAACCAATCTCTACTAAATAATCATAATATGTAGTATATATATATATATATATTTATATATATATATATATACAGTACATATATATAAAAAAAACTGTCATTTTGAAGTGAGATAGTAAACTATGAATCTAGTATTAACACGTTCATTTTAAAATGTGTTAACTGTACTCTCAACTACTTCACATAGAAAGCGTACTTTCTCAGCATTGAGTGTATATCCTCCTTCTTTTTAATGTATGAAATAATTTCATTTTTTAAAATCAAACAATTTGTTCCAGTCACTTTTTTTTATTTAATCACTAAATCTAGATTCTTGGTTTTTGAGAGAGCACACTTCTAGCAGTTAAAGAAGAGATGTAATATTTAAAAACATGTTTAATACGCATTTATTTCTGATGTTTTATCCCCCAAAAAATCATCTTTTTGCAGCTTTGGCCGACCACAGGGGAGAGAGAACATTTTTACTTGAACCGGTTTTATTGGATGAGAAACAAACAGATTTATTTTCTTTGGTTATTTATTTATTTTTTACCTCTTTCCCTCCTCGTTTTATTGTGTTACTTGCACCGCGCAGCTCTCAGAATCAATACGTCCATAACCTTAACTGAGCATTTCATCAGATAAAAAACTAAAATAGATTTGCTGAAAACGATTTCCAGCTACGATGCCGCTGTAATGTGAGGCAAGAAATAATTGCGGCCCTGAGTTTGCAGCAACAGTTTTTCTGATGTTTCCACTATATAATGATCATTAGAGTTCTCGATCTCAAACCCTTTTTTGTTTCCCCGGGATCTCACAAGAAAGACGCCCAGCAGACACACCAAGTGGCGCCGTGGAGGTGGAGGAGGAGAAAGTCGGAGATGCAGTTAATAACAACTCTCTATATAATCCTGGCCCCGACTGATGCCTTTGGATAGAAACCAGATAAGAAGGGACAGGAGCGGAATCAGCAGGGGAGGGTGAAGGGACGTAGAGGGGTTCTCCGGGATGTGTCACTTCTCCGGGATATATACGGAAAAACCTGTAAATAACAGCAGACGATAAGATGGGAAAAAAATGTGTTCGGGCTTCCCTTTCCTTTCATCCGTGTGCCCGGTCACGCAGGGACGTCGTCGCAAACAAGTGAGATAGAGAAAGAAATTGATGAAACGTCTTCTAATGACAAGCATTGTTTGGTTTCGCTGCCTGTTTTTTATCTCTGCAGGTTATTTACCAATGCGCCGGACCGGAGGGGCTGTTAGCAGGAGAGGAAAGCCGTTGTGACAGTAATGCCGGCGGATAGTTTAAACTGACATTGATTGACATTGTGGGCTTTACTGGAGGTGTAAATGTAAAAGCATGTCCTGTAAACAGAGATAAATAAAGAGAAGGAGATTCATGCTGGGAGCTCAGCAGCCGTCCGTCTGCGTTTTTTCGCTCAGACATTCAAAGCCATCTCGCTAGACCTTAAATTTAGGATCCAGAATAGAAAGAGGACCGAAACAAGTACACACTTGAAGTGTATTTGACCTACTTTTCTTTAGATCATTTATTATTTTCGAAATAATATTTGAAATACAAGCAATATTCGAATTTCTAACGTTTTTAAAAGTTATGTTTTTAAGCTTCTTGTCTGACAGAAAAGTGGGCGTGGTCATGTGTGACATCATCGGGTAGCTTCATAGACTTCTCTTGTTAAAAAAGAAGTAAGGTAAGGTAAGGTAAGGTAAAACTTTATTGATTGTTGAAATTGTTTTTTACCAATAGCCAGCAATTTTTCATAAACAATAAAAAATAATACATAAAAAATAAAATAAGAAGAAGAACATAAAGAGGAAGAACAAGATGACACAGTCTAAGTCTAAAGATAAAGATAAAGAACATAGGTCAAAGAAAAACAACAAAGACAAAGGATACAAAGATTAACATAGAACAGAACATCCAGATACTTTCACTCCACTCCTGCCCCCGAACTCAGAATTGTACAATTTAGTAGCCCGAGGGATGAATGAGTCCCTGAGTCTATTTGTTTTGCACCTGGGTATGAGCATTCGTGCACTCATTCTGCTTCTCTGCTCACTGATGACAGTGTTCAGAGGATGACTGTCATCATCCATGATGAACAGTAGTTTGTTCAAGTGAAACTATGTTGAAAATATGGAAGAATCTGAAAATCTTTGAGAGATTTGCAGCTGAACTGAAATGAGCCCTTTATAGACGAGAACCTTGATGAGAATCTGACCTACTCTGAGGAGAAAAATGTTCGAGTTCGTCTTGTAATTGTCTATTTTTGTAATGGTCATAAATAATTATTATGGAATACTTAAAGCACACTCGGGAGGTGCAGACACATTTAGACCTGTTTTAATATCACAGGGTGAGTTCTAGTGTTTTTTTTCATACTTCAACGAAGATGAACAAATGTATAAATCCGTGTCAGATACTGACGGCTGATTCCGCCGCACAATTGTCATGATATTAAAGTATGATTTTAAGAGATGTGTGACTCTATTGTATCATCAGTGTGTGTTTGTACAAAACTCTCTTTTCATTTAAATATTTACATTAGAAAATTATCTTAAGCTCCGCCCACTGAAAACACACTTTTTCTGGAGATGAAATCTTGTTGACCATGTCAATCGTCTCCACCTTCAAGGGACTCGTTGAATAAACAAAGCGGGCGTGAGTGGAATGAAGCCCTTATTACGTCATTATGGACTCTTGTAACCTCTTGTTCGCCCAGATTTCAGAGCGACTTAATAAAGTAATAAATTCAAATTATGGTCATGATGAGGGACTTACTGCATCTTGGAGAGAAATACTTAAATAATTACTACATGAGGAACAGGAGAGTCAGGTTTTCAGGTCAGTTGCCCTTTAAGTCCAAGACATGAGCACATTTTATTCCTCATCTTTAATGTGTATTAGCTGTTACTTGTTCATGTCCATGTGACGAGTCCTTTACCAAGATTATTAAAGCTATATCACAAAAATTGTAGCGTATTTTCCGCACCTATTTCTTCAACTTATTGTTGGTTGAAAAAACATTTGTACGACTCAAAATTGCAAGAACAAAAATTCCCATTTCATTGTTGTGTTGTTGCAGCCCAACAGAGACAAACAAACTCAAGGTGACAGTTGAATGGATAAAATGAAAGGTTTTATTATTGTTTGGAAACAGAGTTGCCAAGAATGAATGGATAAAATGACGTGAATGTAGTGAGATCAACAAATACTTTTAATACAACAAAGAACAAAAAAAAATCCTACAAATGTTTTATAATATTCATTATATAGTAGTTTATATTTAAGTTTATATAAGTGTTTTCTTACTTTAATTAAGGACTTGGAATGTTGCCATAACCACTTAGGCGACAAAATATTCCAGCTTGTGTACATTAAAGAAATCGCCCACCATTCTCCTCAATGACAGTCTTTGAACCACTTTTTAATTACGCTGATGATGATGAGCATCTGTTGATGCTTTCCTGAGTGTGCACATATGCCTTAGATCCCTCTTTTTTAATTGTGGTGTCAGTAATTCAAAATTAATGACTTGGCTCTTCAGTTGCGCTGACACACACCGCCATAAAACACAGTGGTAACCATAACAATAAATCTCCAATAATCAGGTTATGCCTGGTCTCATCAGTGAGAAGACAATTCAACTTTGTACTTTGTTCACTATTGGGAGGGTTTTTTTGCACAAAGGTATTTCAGCATGGTGTTGACACACGATTGATGTTCCCCTAGAAAAGGTTTTTAAATTTATATCCATCTATATTGTATTTATTCATGTATTACTGGGCGTCCCAGTACCTGCTTGTCCCAGTTTGTGGGCTTCTTAAAATGTAGTACTTTTAGAGACAGGTTAATTTATTTAAGATTAAATACCAAATATATGACACTCATTTAAAGTCACCTACAAATTGTGTTGAGATTAATATTGTCATTGAATCAACATATTAGCATAAACGATCATTATAATAGTAACAATTGGTGAAGTCAATGATGCATAAAATCAATAGATAATATTTATTACAGTCAAAATATTGTAACATATATGTATGACAACATATACTACATTATCTATGGATAAAAATGGAAGAGATTAAAAAAATATTGTATTTTCTATGCATTTTAGTTTTTACATTTTACTTCCTTTATGCCTCTCTCTGTCCTTCCCTTGACAAGTTAATGACCCTTGGCTGGAATTAATCTGTAAACAATGTAGCACCTTAATCTTAACGGTTCTAGTCCACAGGGTCAGGTCAGTCTTGCTTCTGTTCTGGTTGAGTTGATCTCCCTATGATACCTCAATGGTTTCTTGTATATATTCTTAGGTATACTACGTGATCCTCCTGCATAACTTTCTTTTTCGGCTGTGTTGACAGCAACGTAACTTATTTTATTGGTCTACTTTGGATTTTCTTTCACGGTTATTGTGTTTTTCATACTAGTTTGTTGACGCTTCTGCTTGTTTTTGGTCAAGTTTGCAAACTGATATTGGACTGTTTAACCAACTCTCTCTATGAGTGGTCAAGTTAGGACTAGGTTTACCAATAAATTAAAGAGGTGCACCATCTGAAATAAAAGTTTCTATATCTCACCAAAGTGTTATTTCTTAGGTGATTATGTTTTATATTAACTGTTATAATACATTTAGATTAAAAATATATATATATATACCTGTGAGATTTTAAGTTTTTATATGGCTTTATGGACGGATAGATGGCTGGACGGATAGATGGCTGGACGGATAGATGGATGGATGGATAGATAGATGGATGGATAGATAGATGGACAGATGGACAGATGGACGGACAGACAGACAGACAGACAGACAGACAGACAGACAGACAGACAGACAGACAGACAGACAGACAGACAGACAGACAGACAGACAGACAGACAGACAGACAGACAGACAGACAGACAGACAGACAGACAGACAGACAGACAGACAGACAGACAGACAGACAGACAGACAGACAGACAGACAGACAGACAGACAGACAGACAGACAGACAGACAGACAGACAGACAGACAGACAGACAGACAGACAGACAGACAGACAGACAGACCGACCGACCGACCGACCGACCGACCGACCGACCGACCGACCGACCGACCGACCGACCGACCGACCGACCGACCGACAGACAGACAGACAGACAGACAGACAGACAGACAGACAGACAGACAGATAGACAGATAGACAGATAGACAGATAGACAGATATACAGATAGATAGATAGATAGATAGATAGATAGATAGATAGATAGATAGATAGATAGATAGATAGATAGATAGATAGATAGATAGATAGATAGATAGATAGATAGATAGATAGATAGATAGATAGATAGATAGATAGATAGATAGATAGATAGATAGATAGATAGATAGATAGATAGATAGATAGATAGATAGATAGATAGATAGATAGATAGATAGATAGATAGATAGATAGATAGATAGATAGATAGATAGATAGATAGATAGATAGATAGATAGATAGATAGATAGATAGATAGATAGATAGATAGATAGATAGATAGAGAGAGAGATAGGATCTGGACGGACGGAAAGACAGACAGACAGACTTTATCAATAATTGTAATATGATGATTGGAAGCGTAGAAACTCAATCTCGTACATCCTTGAGTTTCCTGCAGCACTCATTAATCCACGGCACCAATAAGTTAATTTTGGATCTACAGCTTTGAATCGCCGTGAATGAACTCGGGAGGGAGAATCTGGCAGTCTGACAGTTCTCCAGAAAGGATTGTTCATCTCTCATTGTTCACTTATCTTCGAGTTTAGCGAGCAGAAGGAGGTATCAGACAGATTTAATTTAATTGAACTCCAGCGTGGCCGCGATCAAGGTCAGCGAAGTCCGAGCCAGACTCCGCCGCAGAGGCGACGCCGTGTCAGCGGTGAATCAAAACTTAAGACGGAGATTCAATTTGCCAGGAGGGATCTTTGAAACACATTAAGTCAAATACGTTGCGTTTCATAAATGTGCTTCAGTGTGGGACACATTTCCTTCATTTAAAACGGCGTTAGTTTCTGACAGTCGCAGCTCAGGGTGGAGCAGGACGGCCCTGGAGGTGGAAGATAAGCCACTCCAGATAACCCTCTCACACTGCTGTTTGTGCGATTCACCCAGAAGACGATGGGTTTCATATCTCACAGCGAGGACCTACTCCACTTCACGTGGCAAACCAACATGGTGACACAACAAAAAGTGCAATCATCTCTCTGGATACTTTCAACTGAAACAAAAAGTTTAAAAAACTTGAATTGTACTTTTGCTTGTTTAGATTTATTTCTATGACTCTGTAAAATCAAACTCTTTTCACAATCAGCAATTGATCATCTATTGACCTGATGGAGGGAAAAGCAGGAACATGAAAGAACGAAGAGGTGGGAATAAAAATATTTATTAAGTTCATCGAATATGTTTAAATTGTTTCTTTTTTTGCCATAGGTTAATGAGGCTTCATGAAACAGCTGATGACGTGTCATGATACAGTGTCTCCATTTTTAAAAAGGCCACTAGATGTCACTCTAAGATTGAAAATGATGACAGGTTTCATTGAATTAGTAGCTCAGAGTCAAATATTATAAAGCTGAGAGTGACATCTAGAGGTCTTTCAAAATAAAAAAACACTGTATCATGATACCACATCAGGTATTTCATTTCTATACAGAGAGCTTTGCCTTTTGGCTTAGCTCTTTTTACCACCATAGATCAGTGCACTGTCTGCCCCACCTGTTGATTTCACTCTTCCCTCACTCGTGAACAAGACCACCAGAAACTTCAACTCCTCCACTAAGGACAAACATTTGTTATGCTGTATTATTTCATCAACTAAGATGTTTTGTGTGAACATATACTGTGTCTGTTTGGGTCGTCGGTGGTTCATGTGAAAAAATCCTGACGTTGACTTCGCTTCTGGCAGATGTTCCCCTTTTTCAAACCTTTAACTTTGAACTCTAAATAATTGCTCAGAGGAACCTGATCAATTTGCTCCGCTGCCTCCAGCGTGAAACGGGAAGTCTGTTTTGATATTTCCCCAAAACGCTGCTGAATAATGAATGATGAAAAAACGAGTTTAAACGTGGACGGATGGGGAATTAATCCTTTTCTGTCTTGAATCTTTGAAACATCATATTCTCTTTTGTGTTGCTTGGCTTCCTCCCACTCCTCGCCCTCCCTCGGTTCCTCGCGCAGCTCTGATTGGTGTGAGGGATCATCCAGTCGTCAGCATGGATGGGTGCAAAGGTCAATATCTATCTAAAGAGAAATGGAGCTCAAATGAGGGGCGTACCACCTGAGAAAGCAGCCGAGTGAGAAGATGCTGAAAGCTAAGTGAAGCACGAAGCGCTCAAACACAGGCAGCGGCAATTTGCAACTCGTGAGTTTCGCCTCCAGGCCAAATTTCAGTCGAGCATTGATTTTCCTTTTCTCACTGTCCTTTCTTAGTGTTACACTCTCTTTAGCCAATTTTTATTCCCTTTTTTTTGTCTTCTGTTGCTGACATGTGCGCAAGATTAGTTTGGAAACGCTACTTGTCGATTCTGATGAAAGGAAACGAGAAAGCTCTGGTGCCATAGAGGACATGTCATGTCAAATATTGGGCAGTTTATTTATTTATTTATTTTTTGGTTATAAAAAAAACAAGTGACTGACAACAAAACTAATATCAAATGGTAACACAAATGTGACTCCATTAATCCGTGCAAAAAGTATCAACAAATCATGAAGAAAACAAAGAAACAGAAAACAACAACAATTATTTGAACGTTCAGATAAAATATAGAAACAATAAACCTTACGAAGCTGTTTACATCATGCAATACAATTATGAAGGAGTATCAATATTTCCCACACAGAATATACTAGAAAAGCCAAAAGCACCAAAAACATATAGAAGAAACAATCGAGCAAAGAAAGGGAGGTAGTACTATCTGACACTGCGGACTGGAACCAGAAAGCTTAAAGAGCAGTTACAGGGGTGCTAATTGCAGATTGTATCAAACTGGGCTATTTTTTTCCCAACAAAAAAAACAACTTACAAAATCGTTACAATAATTACAATATTTCAGTATTTTTAAAGTGAGGTTATTGCCATTTGAAATGTTATATATGTAATTATATTACGTTCTTACATTTGACATTACTTTCAAACGTTTTTCTTACCATTTGTTGCAATATTGAGACTGGAAATAAATGTTCTATTGTACAATCATACATTAATCTTCCTGAATTATTGTAAGATTGGATAAAAATCAAATTCATAATAAATACAGAAAAGAGAAAAAAAACGTATATATACAGTATATATATATATATATATATATATATATATATACACACACACACAAATTCACATTAAGTATATTTTTTGGTTATAATGTGTAGTTAAAATGTGTAGTTAAAAAAAGTACTAAAAGTTGATGGAAGCGGCAATTAATGTCTGTCAGATTTATTTAATTATTTAAGCAAATGTTAACTTTATTTTTCAAAAGAAAATAATACAGTTTCATATGTTGTTGTTTTTTTTTCTCAAATATATCATTATAATGACTTTTACAAAATAATTATTAAGATATAAAACATGGCAAAATGACCCCAATGTATTTCAAAATATTAACCAAATTCACTTCTGGAAATGATTGACATCAATGTAATAAACATGACCACAGACAATAACTCATGTGTCAAAGAAGATGAATGTTCATGTTGATATGTTCCTCGATAGAGTTGCCAGTATTTATGATAACGTAAGGAACTGACAATATGTCAAAATAGAGATTTCGGATTTTAAATGAATTTGTTTTTGACCCGCCAACAAAGAGTGTTTAAAAAATGTTGGCCACTTGTGTGATCTGCTCTGAAACTAGCTGTGTACAAATATTTAAATATTAATATACCTTTTTTTATATTAATATCTATAGGAAGTGAGCTTCCTAAAAATAAACATAAATAAAAGTCATTTATTTGACGTTTTTTTGTGTGAACGCACATTTGACCATAAAACTTGAAATATTTAAGCTACATCAACAAGTCTTGTTGAAAGAGTAATTAAAGGAGATTGACAGAAATAATTAATGTTTCTTTCTCCTAAAACCGTAGATAAACACCTTGAGCTGTATTAATGTTACATAATGGGATCTGGAAACAGTCAATAAACTACTCTGATGAACTCATCTTTGAGTCAGGAATAGCCAAACGTGCACGAAGAGGTTAATAAAATATGATTTCCTTCTTAAATTAAAGAGAGATTCTTCCTCGACCATCATCACAACACTATCAATAACCCTCGTGTGAGTAATCATAACTGTTTTAATGAATGTTTTAAACCCTAATTCCTCCGAAATGTTTCCTCACATCCGTCAACGTGATTTATTTCCCGCTCGGCAAATGACTTTGTGACTGTGTAGTGGAGAGAAAAAGGACCCCCGTCCCCGACAACCATCCACCATGATGTCGAGTGTGCTTAATTGATTTTTTAGACGAGGAAGGAGATGATTAGAATCCACCCGATCGAGAGCCCAACAAGTCACGAGCAAAGTATTCTGTCTCATTCCAGGAGGACAAATAATTCATGAGCATATTTATTACTCCAGTTAAGAGTTCAGCAGAGGAATCAAGCGCAGAACACCCCAGAGATGGATCATGGGTAAAAAAAAAAAAAATGCAGGCCAGGGCGACGCTTGTTCCGACACGGTCCTGATCACATGGCCTTATGTTTCTGCTCCAGACTTCCCTGACGCCCCGGGGCGCGTTGGGAATTTGCAAGTGTGTCAGGTGAATCAGCGCATGCATTTGTTTGCTTGGCGGAGGGCAGGACGGAGAGAGCCTGACGCGCCGCTCCGCATGCAGACTGCAGGGAAGCGTTTATTTATTCCGTCCGCCGCGATCCCTCCAAGACGTTGGTGTAGTGCACATTTCAGGATTGTTTGTGAGCGAGTGCTTTTATTTAAATGAGGAGATTTGGCTCCAAAACACTCTCCACTTGATAAACACACCTTGAGTTGTCTCAGGTTGAGGCTTCGGGGATTTTTATGAAGAAAAAAAAAATGGAACGATAAGAAGAGACGTCCAGGAGGACTTGTTAGGTCTGAAATATTTCGTACAGTTGTGTTACTATGGAAGTAGATCGGTGCCGACGTATTGTTGGTTCTAGTTAACATTGGAACATAAAGAAATTTGAATTAATAATCATTGAATTCAATAATATTTATGTTGAAAGGTGTTTTTTAGTTGTTGAATTTCAATAATTTGAAAATTAAAAAAGGTTTATAAAGATTAGAGATTTTATATAATGTTTTTAAAACTCCAGAATGTCTCAAATCAATCAATCAATCAATATACTTTATTGATATTCATAGAGAAATTCACACATTGTCAGGAAAATACCTAAATTGACGCGACAGTGCTTTGTCGTCACATGATCGTCTCCACGTCGCATGATTGGCTGAAAATCATTCTTACATTTGACATTATTTTCAAAGTTTTTCTTACCATTTGTTGCAATATTGAGACTGGAAATAAATGTTGTATTGTACAATCATACATTAATCTTCCTGTATAATTGTAAGATTGGATAAAAATCACATTCATAATAAATACAGAAAAGAAAAAAAACACATATATATATACACACGTACACATTCACATTAAGTATATATTTTAGTTAAAATGTGTATTGTTTTATGAGAATGAAAGAACGTACTTAAAGTTGATGGAAGGGACAATTAATGTCTTTCAGATTTATTTAATTATTTAAGCAAACGTTAACTTTCTTTTTCAAAAGAAAATAAGACAGTTTCATATGTTTTTTCTCTTTCAAATATATCATTATAGTGACTTTTACGAAATAATAATGAAGATATAAAACACGGCAAAATTACCCCAATGTATTTCAAAATATTCACGTCCACGACAAGAGACGTCCAGGAGGACTTGTTATGTCTTGATATTGTATTGTTGACTTGGTTCAAGTTCATTTAAATTAATAATCATTGAATTAAATAATATTTATGTTGAAAGGTGTTTTTTAGTTGTTGAATTTCAATAATTTGAAAATTAAAAAAGGTTTGTAAAGATTAGAGATTTTATATAATGTTTTTAAAACTCCAGAACGTCTCAAATCAATCAATCAATCAATATACTTTATTGATATTCAAAGAGAAATTCACACATTGTCAGGAAAATACCTAAATTGACGCGACAGTGCTTTGTTGTCACATGATCGTCTCCACTTCGCATGATTGGCTGAAAATCATTCTTACATTTGACATTATTTTCAATGTTTTTCTTACCATTTGTTGCAATATTGAGACTGGAAATAAATGTTGTATTGTACAATCATACATTCATCTTCCTGCATAATTGTAAGATTGGATAAAAATCACATTCATAATAAATACAGAAAAGAAAAAAAACACATATATATATACACACGTACACATTCACATTAAGTATATATTTTAGTTAAAATGTGTATTGTTTTATGAGAATGAAAGAACGTACTTAAAGTTGATGGAAGGGACAATTAATGTCTTTCAGATTTATTTAATTATGTAAGCAAACGTTAACTTTCTTTTTCAAAAGAAAATAAGACAGTTTCATATGTTTTTTCTCTTTCAAATATATCATTATAGTGACTTTTACGAAATAATAATGAAGATATAAAACACGGCAAAATTAAAAATAAAATATAATACGAAAATACGATATAATAATAATATGATCCTCTCTGTGGATGGATGGATGGATTACATTGTTACATTGAATAACAAACTATAGATAAAATACTCAAAATAATTTAAATAAGCTTCTCCACATTTTCTAAGGTCTGGACGACAGTAAAGAACCAAATATCTTCAGAGTTATGTGCGACATCGGGTTGATGCTGTTGTTCTGTTTGTGAACATGTGGATCAAAACTAAAACAGAACTGAAGAATATTCTCAAAAAGAACTCTGGGACTCAGTTGGTCAGATCGCGGTATATGATGAGTATTTGTCTGCCATTTTGGTTTTAAGACCATGGAGGGAACGTCATTTGTGAACTAGAAATGTGTTCAAACTTTGTTGTGTGTCACTTAATTGTTGGTCCAGGAACCTTTCAATATTTCGACCAACTGATCTTCTGAGAGATGGTTTGATCGGATGCTGTGGACTGATGATGCTAAATTCTAAATAATTCTAAATTCTATTTGATTAGAGGAACACTTGCTCTCAAGAGGGACACACTTTTACTTTGTGTTTTACAGTTGTACTCTCTAGCGATTCAAATTATGCATTCACCATTTTTTTTGTCCATTTCTGAATATTCGAATACATTTGAATTGTCTTTTTATAATTTTCTAAATCATGTGTTTTGTTATCATGTTTGGGTCATTGAACATCAGAATCAGAAATCCTTTATTTGTCCCGCGAGGGGAAATTCAGTTTAAACAACAGCAAGCGCAATACCTCAAATAAAAAAATAAAAAACACCCAGAAATAGAATAATAAAATGAAAAGAAAGATCTAAATAGAACAGAATAAAAATCTGCCCTATATTATATATACACTATCATATTTACAAAAATAACAAGAAGAAAAGGTGCAGTTAAATATGTATCTTGCTAAGTTCTTATTTTGGAGTCTGATGGCAGCAGGGAGGAAGGACCTGCGGTACCTCTTCCTCACACACCTGGGATGAAGCATCCTATCACTGATGGAGCTCCTCAATGCCCTCAGTGTGTGCTGGAGAGGGTGAGATAAGTTCTTCCTCATGGAGGCCAGCTTTCTCTGTATCCTCCTCCCACTTCCTCCACAGGATCCAGGGGGCGCCCTAGGACGTAACCGGCCTTCTTAATAATGCTGTCCAGTTTAGCCCTATCATCACATTGTTCTGTGTCTTGATTGACCAACTGAGTGAAGTCCAGAGTCAAGTCACTTGGTATTTTTAAGGTAGTGTTGCTTCACGGCCAAGTATTTGATTCGATTGAGTAGCTTGAAAAGTTGGATATGCTTTAGGAAGGGAAAGAGAAGCAGCTGTCATTGAGTTGTTGATCCGGTTTAAAAATAAAAGTATAATAAATATTCCTTTGTTAGTTTCATATATAGACTCTTCATGTCATTTGAAATTACGTGAACACCCCACTTATGGACCTCAAAAGTATCTTTAAGGATGAGGCATTACCTAAACTTTATTTAGGATATTTTAGATGTCGTTGCGGATGAAATTATATCAGATTTCAATACTGAAGACACATCACCACCAAAAGAATCCAAGACTTTGGACGCATACCGTCCTTGTGTACTTCCACATCTAACCTGAGGGTAAATTCAATGATTTCTGCTTCAGGACCAGAGACTTGAACATCGTTTAACTCCTGGTATCTCCTCACCGAACCCCCAGGGAATCTGAGAGGTGGGTGAAAATCTCAGAGGTCAAAGGTTCTGTACGAGGAGATAAATAATGCACTGAGGCCAAACGTTGGGATTCATGACACGCAGCGAACAGGATAGAATCTCCTCATAATGGTTGCAGGGAGAAGTTCTTATCTCGTCATAGGATCTTCAAAGATCTGTGATTAGTCTCTAGTGCTGCCGCCGGTGGTGGAGGTCAAGTGTCAAGAGATTGTGGCCTACAGTTGCGGTGTGGCCCGGAGGTTCTGAAGTGGGCGAGCGCACTGGAGGACGTCATTGAAGGGTGACACAGATAGAGCAGTTCATCAGGAAGGTGGAATCTGATACTGAGAGACCACAGGATCCACCATCTGACACAGCAGCCGAAGAATAGGTTAAAAAAACAAGATTTGGTTTCATTATATATTAAGACTTTGTTTCATTAGGAAGACAATAAATAAACAAGTTTTGTTTGTGTTTGTGGGATTGTGTTGCCTCAGGGTCAAGGTGACCAAAATACCTGGGAACAAATGTGTTTGTGGTATCCCTTGTGTTGTCTCAGGGTCAAGGTGACCCAAAGGCCTGGGAACAAATGTGTTTTTGGTATGGCTCGTGTTATCTCTGGGTCCAGGTGACCCAAAGGCCTGGGAACCAATGCTTTTTTGTTATCACTTGCGTTGTCTCAGGGTCCAAGTGACCCAAAGGCCTGGGAACAAATGCGTTTGTGGTATCCCTTGGGTAGTCTCAGGTTCCAAGTGACCCAAAGGCCTTGGAACCCATGTGTTTCTGTTATCCCTTGGGTTATCTCAGGGTCCAGGTAACCCAAAGGCCTGGGAACAAATGCGTTTGTGGTATCCCTTGGGTAGTCTCAGGTTCCAAGTGACCCAAAGGCCTTGGAACCCATGTGTTTCTGTTATCCCTTGGGTTATCTCAGGGTCCAGGTGACACAAAGGCCTGTGAACAAATGTGTTTGTGGTTTCCCTTGCTTTGTCTCAGGGTCAAGGTGACCCAAAGGCATTCTTTTTTTTTTTTTACCCTTGAATTGTCTCTGGGTCAAGGTGAACGTCCTATGCAGTGGTGAGGGTCGTTCACCTTGACCCAGAGACAACACACGGTTAAAAAAAAGCATGTAAAAGTGAATCAATCATCAAATAGAATCATGGGAACAAAAGACATCATAAAATAGTAAAACTACAGACACATTTTAAGTAGAATTGATCTATAAAAGGAAGGAACTACGTTTATATTCATCAATAACAAAACTCTCTGCTCCCCTCCGGTCATCAGGTGGTTGGTTCTACAGATATGGGCCGTAATCACCGACAGCAGCTTTTGCTGGTAACAAATAAAGGATGACTAACTGTTGACCGGAGGGTCTGAAAGGACCTATATGGTTAATTAGATAAATACCAATAACTAAGACCATTAAGCGATGTATAAACCAAAATAAAAAATAAAAACAAAAGCGTTAAACAAAATTTGCTGCAGTTTTGCAAGTCAATAATTGATGTTAAAATCTGACTTCAAATGTGCTGTCGATGCCGAACTAAATGTGACGTTTGCAAAAGTTTGGACGATCTTGCAGATTGTCAGTCTTAATTGCCGCTATCAGCCAGAGCGGTATAAATCTCCTCCCTCATCAATAGGCAATCTGCTAATGCAATGCAGGAGATCAATTCCTGGCCTGCAGATCCTACATGTAGAGACACTCGTCTCCCTCACTCACACCACCTCTTCCTGACTAGTTGAGAGGAGACGAAGTTCCTCGTCAAACTATTCTTTAACACAATCTCTCATGTTTAGAAAAATAAATAACCTCAACATATTGTTCACTCCAGCTCACGGCAGACAGAAGAACATTCAAAGACCACATGTTACTTTCTGAGCCCCTCAAATAATAAGTGGAGGTGAATGTAATGAGGAAGCTTCACAAGGGACACACATGAACATGTCGAGCATCTTATTCACTCCTGTCAGGTCACTGTTTTTGTTTTTTTTGAGGATCAGTGACACCTCCCTCACTGCGGAGTTGATGTTATACAGGTTGCTTCTGTTTTTATGTGACCATTATGAGTTGAAATTGATGTAGAAAAATAGCTGACAGTTTTTTTTTTCTGTCCTGGTCATAACTAGTTCAACTTGATACATTTGTTTATTTACTCATTTATTTCAACTCCTTCATTAGAGACATTGCTCCTTCTGCCATAAGATGCTACAATAGAACTCTCCCTCATGTTTGACATGCACTTTTGAGTTTTTGTCGGTAACTTTGAATTATTTATTTGTCGTTTTACATGTTTGCATGTATTATTTGCATTTATTGATTTATTTGATTGTATTCATGTATTTATTTTCACGTGTATTTATGGATCTTTGTTTGGATGGATGTGTTATCCTAGGGATCAATAAAGTATCCATCCATCCATCCATCCATCCATCCATCCATCCATCCATCCATCCATCCATCCATCCATCTATCCATCCATCCATCTATCCATCAATTTATTTATCCATTTATTTATCCATTTATTTATCCATTTATCCATTTATCCATCCATCCATCCATCCATCCATCCATCCATCCATCCATCCATCCATCCATCCATCCATCCATCCATCCATCCATCCATCCATCCATCCATCCATCCATCCATCCATCCATCCATCCATCCATCCATCCATCCATCCATCCATCCATCCATCCATCCATCTATCCATCAATCCATCCATCCATTTATTTATCCATTTATCCATCCATCCATTTATTTATCCATTTATCCATCCATCCATTTATTTATCCATTTATCCATTCATCCATCCATTGATTCATCCATTTATCCATTTATCCATTCATCCATCCATTGATTCATCCATTCATCCATCCATTGATCCATCCATCCATCCATCCATCCATCCATCCATCCATCCATCCATCCATCCATCCATCCATCCATCCATCCATCCATCCATTTATCCATCCATCCATCCATCCATCCATCCATCCATCCATCCATCCATCCATCCATCCATCCATCCATCCATCCATCCATCCATCCATCCATCCATCCATCCATCCATCCATCCATCCATCCATCCATCCATCCATCCATCCATCCATCCATCCATCAATCCATTTAACCATCCATCCATCCATCCATCCATTTATACATCCATCCATCCATCTATTCATCCATTTAACCATCCATCCATCCATCCATCCATCAATCCATTTAACCATCCATCCATCCATCCATCCATTTATACATCCATCCATCCATCTATTCATCCATTTAACCATCCATCCATCCATCCATCCATCCATCCATCTATTCATCCATTTAACCATCCATCCATCCATCCATCCAAAAGTAATTTTGTTTTCCTCCTAAATACAAGGTTCAACTTTCCAAGGGACCCTTCTCTTCATTTCTTCAGAATGTAATCATATCTAATCACAACTGTAATTCAACCTTAATTCATCTTGTATTCACATTTCCCCCCTCAGAACAGTCACAGTTAAAAGAAAATGTGGCAAGTGTTGTCAACATCACTGTGTTAAAAATGTCATCTCATGCCATTTACTACTACAACTGATTCTCTCAATCTACCTCTGCATGTTATTGGAACGTGGGAGGAAAGCGGAGTTCTCGGAGTAAACCCACGCAACCACAGGGAAGAACATACAAACTCCACACAGGATGGCTGCCAATTAAATTCATTCTTAAATGAAGTGATGAAATTGCGAACGGTGCTCATATTCTTCGTCCTCCTCATCTACACACTTGAAAAATCCAAATACCTAAACACTGCTCTTCTGTAACATCCCTGTTCCTTTTTAGAGTAACAGGCAGGAACGTCAGTAACGTCCATCTTTGATTGAAGCTCCACATGAGAAATTTTGCTAATTTTTGAAGCTTGATATGAGAAGAATTGTTAAAAAAATATATAAGAAAGTCTGTTCATATTAATCTGTTCCTTTTTAGAGTTAAAGACAAAAATGTTTGTTCATTTTAATGTAGCGACCTGGAGTTGTCTTCATCTTCATCTTTGTCCAAAAAGAAACTTAAAAACATCCAAATATCTCCATACTGGTCGTCTGTATTGTAAATTGTTTCGGGACATTGTTAGTCTTTTAGCTTCTGTTAGAAACAAATACAAGTTTTTTCCTGAACAATTCTTCATGTCAAGGCTTTATTGCAAGAGACAAGTTACAGACGAGCAGTATGAAGATATTTGGATTCTTTTAAATGTAATTTTCATGAAGAAAAGTGAGCTTTGGTCGCGGCCATCATATGGACATACGTTTATGCCTATTAAAAAAAAATTAATCTGGAATTAATAGCAACCATAAGTCTAAATAAGGGTGAGTAGAGAATGTGTGAAATTTGAATTTTGGGTGATGACTTTAACGGTCTTATAAATATATATGAGTTTATGTTTGTGTTAAAATGATTTAAGTATCAACTCCTTGGAAGCAACAACAAACAAAACAAATGCTCAAACAGTTTCTAACAACAAAAAGTTAATCTTACACACAGTATGAACACACCGGATATAAAAGTAAAACAGACGATGCTTTCAGACCAGGAGTGTTAAAAAAACAACAACACATTAACCCGAAAGATAAACACAGTCTGTAAACAAGTCTGCTTTACTTTTACAAGTTCTGCGGTAAAGGATTTACCAAAGTTGCCCTTGACAGCCTGTGGCCTTTCTCCTCTGCAACACAAAGGCAATTATCGCCTTGTCTTTCATCAGACCACACTCGTTGAACGAGGGCCCAGCTTCAGCCTCGTACTCAAGGCAGATTAATCGCCATAACAACAGGCGCAGGCGCTGCCAACACCGCCCGCCGGACATAAGCTAAGAAGATGACACCACGTTGAGTTATTAATGCCGACATTAGCGATGCTGGTGAGGGATGAACGTGGCACGTCTGGTGCATCGCCGGAGCGCCAACCCTTGAACTGCAGGTGGGGAAGGGAAATGTCACTTTAACAACGAGTTATGCTAATTTAATTACTCAATTAATGGTTCGGCGGTGTGGACGCCGGGCCAACAGGGGATGTACGAGAACCGGAGTCGCAGGTGCTGGAAGGACGTCGCGTAACTCTGCATCAATTGTTTAATGCACCTGGGTATGCTAAAGAATGTGAGATGGCGGCGGTGGATGAACAGGTGGGTTTACGACTCACATTAGACGGGAACACAACGATTGGGGGACAGCTGTGTCGGCGCGAAGAAAAAGGTACATCACCTCAATGAGTCCACGACGAGGTGTGTCCTTGAGGTGAACAACTTTAAACCGAAAATTGTAAACTTACAAAACATGAAACCCCTTTTTAAAAACATGTGAAAATAAGTAAAAAGTAAGTAAGTAAGTAAAGGTTATTTCTAAAGCGCCTTTCTAGACCAGGGTCACAATGGGCTTTGACAATAAAAAAGTAAAAAAATACACAGTTAAAACTATAGATTTTAAAAGGCCAAGACACATAAGACACACACAGGAGTCCAATAAAATCTTTGAAAAGATCAAATAAAAGTGTCTTAAGTTGTTTCTTGAAGGAGTCAGTAGATCATCAAACACAGAGATGGTTCCAAAGCTTAGGAGCAACAGCCTGGAAGGATTTCTCTCCTCTGGTCCTGAACCGTGTTCAGGAACCATCAGTAGATTCTGATCCACAGACCTCAGAGACCGAGGTGGGGTGTAAGTCTGGATCAGATCACTGATCGAAGGTCTGACCATGAATAGATCTGAAAGTAAGAACCAGCATTTTAAAGTTGATCCCGAAAGAAACTGGCAGCCAGTGAAGAGTTTTAAGGATCTGAGAAATGTAAGTTCTTCTACTAGAGCAGGGCAGAATTCTTGCTGCATATTTTTGTATGAACTAGAGGCGAGACAGATCCTTCTTGTCTAGGTACGAAAATAAACTGTTACAATAGTCTAAATGAGAAGACACAGAAAGAAGAAAAAAGTGGCCTTTCAAAATGAAGACGCTGTATCATGACACATCATCAACCGAGGCCTCATCAACCCATTAAAAGTGGAAAGCAGTGAAAAATGTCTTTATTTTTACGTACATTTTTTTTGTGCAGTTTTGTGAATTTATTCATTCTATTCTTTTTTTTTATTAGACCGTGTCCGTTACATTGTAATGAGTGTGTTATGAACACCTTTTTGTCTGAGGAATGTCGTAGCTGCATTTACCATAGTTTGCAATTGAAATGCATTAAAGCGAAACGTTCAGAGTCGACCAGTTATAAAAAGGCAGCTGTCACAACTGTGACTCTTTTAATTACATCATCAACTACATCAAAACATCCATGATTCCAGTTTCAAAGTCCAAATCGTCTCAGAAGAGGCCTTGAATTGCCAACAATCAAAATAATTAAACTCTCAAACATCAGATTTGTCATTAGTCGAGCAAAAATGTAATTAACTTTTTGAGCTTTAGCCTGGATTGACTTTTATCTGTTCAACTGGGAATCATCAAAAAAAAGGAAAAAGATTCATGCTCTGATTCGTATTCTTTCAACCACGATTAAACAAGAACTTTTCTTAAAAAAAAACTCTTTTCAACACACTTCAAAAACATTGCATAAAAACGGGCTTGTCACTTTAGTTTGACATTTTGGGGAAGAAAGTCAGTTTCCTGTGCCTCACAGACTCATGTTTGACAGAATGTAAAACCGGCCATCCGAGTCGGGGACGCTTGGACTCCAACTGAAAGGTCAGGAACTGCACACAAGAACTTCCCAATGAGATCTGAGCTACAGCTGTCATGATGGTGAGAAATAAAAGGTGCTGTGGCGGTGTGGCCGAGGGGAAGTCAGCGGAGACCACAGCTATTACCGCACCTACAAGGAAACAGATTACACTCCAGCTCGAATGGAAAACGCCACATCCTGTCTCATGAAGATCTATGTTCCAAATAAATAATAAAAATATTATCATCTGCTGCTAATCCCTCATATAAAACTTTCACGTTATTAAATACAACTTTTTAATACTTTTACTTCTCCTGAACGGACAAAACGTTTAAAGAAATGGTTAAAATGATGTCTAAAGGGTCCTGTTTGAAGGATTTTCCCTAATTATAAAATAGATCATTGGCATGATAAGGGGGCTAAAGGATTTAGATATATTTAAGTTTCTAAATTTAAAAAAATTATGATATTTAATGTATTTGATTTAGCATTTTTTCCAGTCAACCTGGGATTATTTGTATGAATATATTCATTTATTCACTGTATCCATGTTTAGTTTCTTGTCCATAAACAAATTTTCATCTGAAAGTTAAATATTGTTCAGGTTTGAATTAATCTTTCTTGTGTAGTCTATAGTTAAAGTATTAAAAATTCTGACAAGATTACATTTAAATTAAAAAGACAGTGAACATATTTGATTTTTTTCTTTCTCTTTTTATATCATCTTATGCTCTGTCGTATGTTGTCTTACACTTTTTGTTGCAATTGAAATAACTTGTTTCTAAATTAAAATATAAAGAATTTGTTTTAAACCAATTGATTAGAAGAGTATTCTTCCTGTTCTTCATCTTCTTCCTCTAATTCTTCTTCTTTTTCTGCCTCATATTCTTTGTCTTCTTCTTCTTTTTTAACTTCTTCTTATATTTCTTTGTAATTCTTTTCTTCTTCCTCTTCTTTTTTCTACTTCTTCTTGATATTTTCTTCTTCTTCTTATTATTATTATTATCATTAAAAACATGTTGTACAAATGCTGTTAACCATCTAAACTCTTCTTAGTCATTGGCACAATAATTCAGCGTGTGGTATTAAATATTGTGTAAACCTAAACCAGAAACATGATAAAGGAGTGAGAAGAAAAGCGGCTAAAACAGAAAGATGGTGTAGGAGTAAGAAAGAGGGAGGATATATCTCTATACATTAGGGCTAAGTTGCTAACAAGGCATATCACACCAAAATGAAGAATTATCTTATTTATGATCCCAAATGTGACACAATGATGAATGTAGTGCTCTGAATGTTTCTTCAGAGACTCAACACTGATCCTGAGTGCAAAAGCTTAAGTTTCCTGCCTTCTCCCTGGGGCCAAATTTGCAAAAGCGGGTCACTCTCGACTTCAAGTCCCCTCTTGGAAAACCCTTATTCATTTATCATAAAGCGTCCCAGAGGATTTGCACCAGCATGTAAATCACAGTCCTCAAACAGCTAATTCTGAAGAAGAAGAAAACGCTGCGACTATTTCCTCTTTATATTCAGTCAATGGTTTGTGGAGCTTGATTCCTTATCTAAGTGCTGTTTTATCAGTTGGCCAAGGTCAGACATGCTTTAGGCGATTGATCCTGATAAAGACAGGATGTGGAGATTGGAAAAGCTGTGATGCCGGTGGAAGAGGATCAGACACACATAAGACGCACAACTTTGAAATGGGAGTGTCAGCGTTGTTAGGTTGAATAAAAAAACAAAATAAATCTTTCTTTTTTAGTGACGAGTTCTGGTTCAAACCCTTGTGTTCCCTCACGGTCAAAGAGCCCCAGTGGGCTGAAAACAAATGTGTTTATGGTATCCCTTGTGTTGTCTCTGGGTCAAGGTCAACAACCTCCCTGGCTTTCATAAGTACATATGCAGTGGTGGAGGTCGTTAACCTTGACCCAGAGACAACACAAGGGTTAAAGAAATTTCCAGAATACAGAAGTCAGTTGTGTGCCGCGACCAATATTAGTTCAATTTAAATATGGGGGAAAAGAAAATGTAAATATATTTAATATAATTAAAAAAAATATATATATACATTTTTCTATACATAGTTTGTATTTAGATTGAAGTATTCTTTTAAATCTGTCTCATGAAAAAACTAATGTTCACGGAAATATGTGTATATAATATAGTGCAGATTTATTTTCTATTCTATTTAGATTCTTTCTTTTCTTTTTAATATTTTATTTCTGGGTGTTTTTATTTTTCTTCTGGTATATTGCTCTTGCTGTTTGTTAAAAAGAATTTCCCCTCGCAGGATAATAAAGGGATTCTGATTCTGATTCTGATTCTGATTCGGAAAACGTTTCAGACGTATATAAGTCAATAATGCATGTTTAAAAAATGTTATTGAAGTATTTTACATTTGTAATGATTCACTATATAGCGCAACTTATGACTGTCAATAACACTTTTTTTGTGTGTGTATATTTAGCCGAGTGGTGAACCTATCTCTTTTAAGTGAGAACATGCCAAATGAAATGTTATATTTTTCATTTTATTTTGAAGTTCTCTCATTGAACTTCAAAATAAAAGTACGTAAGTAAAGGTTATTTGTAAAGCGCCTTTAACAAGGAAACAGTTAAATACATATATACAGTATATATATATATATATATATATATATATATATATATACTATATATATATATATATATATATATATACTATAAAAGGCCAAGATTAAGATGTTTCTTAAATGAGTCAGTAGATCCATCTAACACAGAGGGAGAGGAAGATCCTTCCAAAGCTTAGGAGCAACTAAGCGTGTTCAGGAACCATCAGACCTCAGAGCCCGAGCTGGGGTGTAAGTCTGGATCAGATCAGTGATGGAAGGTCTGACCATGAATATATCTGAAAGTAAGAAAGAAAATTGATCCTAAAAGAAACTGGCAGCCAGTGAAGAGTTTTAAGAATCGGAGAAATGTGAGTTCTTCTACTAGAGCAGCTCAGAATTCTGGCTGCAGAGTTTTAACTGCAGTATTAACTGCAGGCAAAACAGCTCCTTCTTGTTTGGACACCAAAATAAACTGTAACAATATTCTAAACGACACAAACGCATGGATTACAAGCTCCAGATCGTGTTGTGACATCATTTTCCTAAGCATCTACACTATCACCCAGTTTAACATAGCAAAGACATGTTTACTATTGATGGGTTGACTTGAATTGTATATCTGAAAAATGTAAATTCAATATAGAATGGCTGGTAAAATATATTCGTGTGAGTAAGTCAGTAAGCTTGTCTCTTTTGAACAATGACGAGTTGATGAAGCTTTATGAAGAAATATCAATCCTTTCAGAGTTTTATATAAGAGACATAATTGTCAAACTGAGAGCGCCACCTACTGACCGCAACAATAATGCCATTGTTTCTTAAAGCTTCACCGGAAGAATACGTTATGTGAATGAGGGCAAAAATAGACAATATTGAATGATTCTATCAATGAATTAAGTAAGAGCAGGTGCTAATCTTTTGGTAAATTAAATCCGATACTGTTGTCCAGTAAAACCAATAAAAAGATTTGTCTGGATTTTTTCCTGACTTTGCTGAAAAGGACATGGATCAGTTGGAGGTAGCCCAGGGCCTAGATCCTTTCAACACCCCCTCTGTTCCCCACTCTGATTTATGGATCGACAGTTTTACCGCAGGGCCCATGATTCCAGCGTTGAATGAAAGATCGTACACATTGTTGATCAACGGAACACATCTTCCCGGCGCCGACTTTTATAGTCGCTACTCTTCATAAAGTCTGACATTTGAGCAGCCTGCCCAAAACAACAGCTTCACTTGACTTAAGTTAAGCCGAGGAGAATGCCGGCGCAAAGACAATAAAGTGCAAGGCATCGTTGTGACTCCCCATAAAGACACACACACACGTACGCACACAAACAAACATATTTCTTTTCCCTCGCTGCACTATGGGAATGGGTGTTGTATTAAATAATTCAAATGGCTGTCCTCGGATGCCAATCAGAAATACTACAGCCATAAAACCCGTGTCTATGGTTTGTGCAGAGCGGAGGCCCCGCAGCAAATGAAGGCATTATTCTTGTTATTCTCCGGAGGACGCAGTAGCGCGAGTATTTCTTCTCGCGCTTGTTGTTGGATTATTTCTTTATTTATTCTCGGGCGCTAGTGGAGCTGTTTAGATCTTAAACCAGGGCGAATCTGTGGGGGAAAGGGACTCAGACTACTTCATCTCCACATATGTATGTTGCCAATGTTAGAATAATAAGCAGCAAGGAGAGACTGTACAGAGTTTGCCCTACTTTTATCTGATGACCCAAAAGCAGGTGTAAGAGAGTCACTCTCTTACACCTGCTTCCCAACTACCTCTTATTGCTTCCTGCACCAGCCTCTCTGGCTTTATGAGTCTGGACAGTATCACTGAAGTCCTTCTCTTACCAATGGTCTGGTCTAGTGATGGGCTGATGAGGTTGCATGAAGTGAAGACACTATATATGTCAATAAAACAGTGTCTTTATTTTAAAAAGCCACTAGATGTCACTCTCTGCTTTAAAATCTTTGGATCTGATCTACTAAGTCAATGAAACTTGGCATAATTTTAAAGTTAGACTGACATCTAGTGGCCTTTTAAAGGTAAGACACTGTTTCATGACACAGTGGCTTCACTATGAATCTGTTTCATTACACAGTGGCTTCACTATGAAACTGTTTCATGACACAGTGGCTTCACTATGAAACTGTTTCATGACACAGTGGCTTCACTATGAAACTGTTTCATGACACAGTGGCTTCACTATGAAACTGTTTCATGACACAGTGGCTTCACTATGAAACTGTTTCATGACACAGTGGCTTCACTATGAAACTGTTTCATGAGGCCTCATTGACCCGTCTCTAGTCTGGGGTGTCCAAACATTTTTTAAGAGATAACTTGAAAACGTTTGAAAATAATAAACATCCATATTATAAATCACTTAAAAAGTTTTATTTTGACAATTTAAACAGTGAGTATTTCACATTTTCTGGTTCAAATAATTCAGTGAAAAAAAAAAAGACATGAAAAGAGTTGCTGATCCAAAAGCACCACCTGTTAGAGATGTGTTGATGAGGCTTCATGAAACAGCTGGTGAGGTATCACGATACACTGGCTCTATTTTAAAAGATGACTAGATGACACTGTTATGTTTCATTGATTTAGTAGATCAGAGCCAAATAGTATAAAACTGTATCATGGAACCTCATCAGCTGTTCCATAAGCATTATCAATAGTTGACTCTCAATGTGGATGACTGCACCTCCTGCAGATTAATTGAACTGAGAAATATTTTTTATCAAGACGTGTCAAAGGTACCAATCCGGTATCAACATGCAACAAATAATAATACCAGCTTGTTTTGTTACACTAAGTACCAAACAGTTTTTCTTATATATAGTATTTATATATACTGTATATATAAGTTTGCTGAACTATTCAAATAAATATTTGTTATAAAACCGTTTTTTTTTTCTGTTTTCAGTTACAGTAACTGTCAGGATGACACTGACCAGTCGCAAGAGAGTGTCATACTGCAGCCAACACTCACAGAATTCTTTGAAAGACAAAATAACTAAAAAACAATATTCTCCTTTCATACTTGAAGGCTGCTTATCACCACTGTTTGAATGTGTAATAGTTTAAGGTTTGTTTTGGTTTTTTTTGCACATTTATTAGATGAAAAATATTTGTTTTGTATACTTGAAGGCTGCTCATTAGTGCCGTTTGAATTTGTCATGGTTTTAGTTTTTTGGGGGGTTTTCTGCCTATTTATTAAATGACAAATATGTATTTTTGTATACTTGAAGGCTGCTCATTAGTACTGTTTGAATGTTTAATGGTTGATGGTTTTTGTTGTGTATTTGCATATTTATTACACAAACATGTTTTACTTTTTATATTTGAAGGATCCTCATACCCATTTTTTGAATTGATAATAGTTTTAGGTGCTTGTTGTTCATTTTCACATGTGCAAGACAACAAACAACACTTTTTAAATGTAAAATGATTGATTGTTGATTTGTGTTTTTTAATAAGGTTGCGTACCTGAAAGTACAGAGTTTTTGGTATCAAAAGGTATCAAAAGTATCCAAAGAAATTATTAAATGGTATTAGTATCGGCTATTAGAAAGTTTGTAATGCCGAAGTGTGCCTCGCTTTGTGTAGAGAATTTGTTCAGTGCTCGAATAAAAGCCTTGACTTTCTCACCGACTCACTGCACATCGTGATAGAATAGTCATCGAATTTAGCCACAACAAACAAACAACCAAAAAAATTTCAGGTCGTTGGAATTTTGCCATCTTGATTCCACTTCGGACACCATGAATTGAACTGTTGTTCATTCAGACATCCGGCTCTGAAAGCAAATAACTTTTCTCGGAAAGCGTTGTGTCGTAAATACTTCCATGACAAAGTTCACAGGACAGTCTGAGTGACCAGCGTCACCAAGTTGACCTGGCAATAACGATAAAGTTCAAATTTGCACTCGGAATATCAAGGCAATACACCACACAGAAATCTAATTAAACCGGAAAATTGGTGTTGCTGTGAAATGCAATTTTAATTTCTAATCACAAGATTCAAGTTACTGACCTCAGGAGCTCCAACTGTGTTGAAGCTCTCTTATCAGGCTGAGGCAGAAAAAGAAAGCAAAGGCAGCTGCGGAAGACTTTTCCCCCACTGGGCCTTAGGAATCCACCGAAAAGCAGATTTTAAACACCCCCCAATCTGTCTTTAAACTACTGTAATGGACAATTTAACCACGTTCCCACCGAGAAAATGGAGGCTTAACCACCAGACCTGCACACCTTTACCCACTATGCGGATGATGTCATCGTCTACCTAGCAAGACTGTGCACAGCCATGCGTTTAGCTTCAGTGTGAGAGATGCTAGCGCAGGTCATTACACATGGATGCGACCCCTGTGGAGCGCTCATGCTATCTCTACTGCTCGCTGATGCCCCCGTATAACTTCGACAATTACCTCCTACTATCGATCCCACAACTACCAGAGGCGTCACTTAAGAACCCTGGGAAAAAAACACATGAAATCATTTTTTGTGTTTCTTTTTAACCCATTTTTATCATATTTACTTTGACAGTTTAGACTGCAGTTATACAAAACTCTGCAGCGAGGATTCTGAGCTGCTCTAGTAGAAGAACTCACATTTCTACGATCCTTAAATCTCTTCACTGGCTGCCAGTTTCTTTCAGGATCCATTTTAAAATTCTGGTTCTTACTTTCAGAGCTATTCATGGTCAGACCTTCCATCAGTGATCTGATCCAGCCTTACACCCCAGCTCGGGCTCTGAGGTCTGTGGATCAGAATCTACTGATGGTTCCTGAACACGCTTCAGGACCAGAGGAGAGAAATCCTTCCGGGCACTTATCTCAAGTGTCATCAGGACTTCCTGGTTGGACCGTTAGCGGCGTTGTGTTCTGTCCAGTTATTAATGACGAAGTCTTGAAATGGAGTAGTCCTTATGTTTTTCTCTCGCTTTCTTGGCACAAACTGCAGTGATCGATATGAGAGGAAAACCTCGCATGTATTTTCTGCAGGACTCTAAAAATAATAAAGAAATGCATTTTTACACAGAGGAAAACTACAGCTACAACAGCACACTCGCTACACATGCGCACCAAACACGTGTACACACTCGCACACACCCCAGAGACATGCTACTAAGCTTACTCTAACCTAACTCTCGCGAACCCATCTAAAATAGAAATGTACATACAAATTAATATGTAAAGACATATTATGTCTGTCTCTTTGTACCCTGTTACACAGCTCTCTCCCAATGACCCTGGGAAGAAATATATGGCAGTAAAGGAGTAAATGTTGTATATATGTATCATGTCATTACACACTTTTATACGTTCTGTATAGAAGTGTGAATAAACACAAGTTTTTCTAAGCAAGCGGTTCAGAAATAGCAATAAAAATGAATTTAGCTTTGAATAAGCATCTTCCAGGTCATAGCAGAAACGGAGAAATCCAACAAAAGAGCCTTTGAAATTTAATTTTTAAAAAATAGGTTTTTTTTGCCTTTTTTAACAAAGGAAAAGATGATCCAAAAAAATCAATATACTTAAGTACTTTAATTTAATGAATACAACTTTCCAATATCTAAAGAAATGATTGCAGAATTGCAAACTTGAATGTCAGCTCATTTGTTTTATCACCTACTGAATGTGCTGTATTTGAAAACCTTAAAAACTAGGGAGGCAAGGTTCGATAATTTGATGGAATAATTTGACCACAAAGTCAGCTATGATTCTTCAAAGGAAGATACATTCCTGCCTCTTGTGCTCCACACAATCTCAACCATTAGAAGTCTCACTGCGTTCAGATTCTTTTTATTCCTCGTCTGCTCACTCGCTTCTTAATCAGAGCAAAATGTTCTTTTTTCATTATTTCAAGGCACGCTCAGAGCGCACTAATTGATCACGATAATTACACATTGGTTATTTATTCTGGTCTCAAACTGTTTAGGAAACTGGCTTGAAACTCGGAAAACAGAGAACGAAATTGGTTTTATTGTCAGAGCCATTTTACTTGTACAAGGAGAGATCAAATACAGAACCTTCTTATTGAACGTCCAACTTCACACTGAAAGAACAGAAAGAACCATTCCGGTCGCATCTTTATACTCCATCATAAGTCACTGATTATCTAAAATCCTAGTTTAAAATTGGAAGTACACAAATTACAGGTGGTCTTATGTCATGGTATTCAAACATAAGACATGGTTGACATGTTAAAACGTTCGGTTGAGTAAATATAATAACACACACAATAGCTCAGTCATTTTCAATAGCGTATGAAACGGAAATGTGTTTTATAAACATCCGGCAAATAAAGCAATCAACATCCACTGATAAAAAAAAGAATATCAATACAAATGTGTGTTGATATAAGAGTAGTGAAGTATTAATATAGTTTTCTTGGTATTTACTTTACATCCTGATGTATGTAAAATACTATATTTGGTATATTGTGTGATCTGGTGATCCATTTCGTCTCTGTCTTTGTTGTCTCTGTCTTTGTTGTTTTTCTTTGACCTATGTTCTTTGTCTTTATCTTTAGACTTAGATTGTGTCATCTTGTTGTTTCTCTTTATGTTCTTCTTATTATTTTATTTTTTATTTTTTATTTTTTATTGTTTATGAAAAATTGCTGGCTATTGGAAAAAAAACAATTTACCTTACCTTACCTTACCTTATTTGTGAACATGAACAGGGGATTGTGTTTAGCAAATATGGAAGAAGAACATTTATAATTTTCTTAAAAAATGAATTATTATTATTTACAAAATGAAAATCTAAATAATTAAAGGAAATAAATGAGAACCAACTGTAGTTAATTCTTCAATAATGAAACTTGACATGAAACTCTGTGTTAACCAAAAAATCTTGTTTAAATCAGTACGAAATCCAAAGTATAAAAATTGTGTATATATCATATTTTTCCACTGCTAAAGAAGGAAGGAAGTTCTTCCCTTCTCTTTGCAATCGTGGTAAACACCTGAGATTTCCAAAAAAAAACGCCACAGTTGACAGCATTTTTTTCTGCTGTCCTATTTTCTAGCTGTCAATCCATAAATGTCTCTCATGAATGCTTGATGAGAACGCACTTTCAAAATCTCTACAAATAAATGAACCTTGCTGTTGAAAAAAAGTCAAATATGTTGACTTTATACAAAGTTAGACAAACACTTTTCTTTTTTTAACCAGGTTAAATTACTGCAGACAAATATTTGGGCTAACAAACAGTTAGTTTAAGTATATTCTGTTGTTGATACATTCACAGGTTTTAGGATTAAAAATAAATGAATTGCTTTAACTACACTTTCTGTCCAGAAATGATTCTTGTTGTAATTGAGGAGCTACAAAACCTCCTTGAGCTCAATTAATTGAGGATCTAACTTTAATTAGATTTTAATTCCTGCCTTTCAAGACAATCAAACCAGAAGAAGTCATCAGTGAGAACATCGAGCCTTAGAGAAGAATGAATCAATATTAGATACATAAGTGTTGACTTACGTAATGTGCGAGAAAAGAATATAAAAACTGTAGTATTTATTTTACTACTTCTACTACAGCAACTACTTCTACTACCAATACTAATATCACTAATACTAGTACAATTGCTAATACTAATACTACTAACACTCATTCTACTATTGCTACTACTTATACTACTACTACTACTACTGTTTTTACTTCTATTATAACAACTTTCACTATAACTACTTCTACTACTACTTTGTCTACTACTACAACTTATTTCAGTAGTACTACTACTTCTACTACTTTCACTACTTATAATTACATTACTATTACTACTACTTCTACTTCTACTACTACAATTACTACTGCTACTATTATTACTACTCATAAAACTACTACTACTATTTGCTACTCCTTTGACTATTACTAGTACTATTTCTATTACTTCTAGTAAATCTACTACTACTGCTCCCTTTACTCCTATAATTAATACTACTGCTACTATCACTAATTATAATTAAAAAAAATATATAACAACAACAACAGTAATAAGAACAATTTTAATAATAACTAAAGTAGTATCCGTCAATGAATATAATCTTGTACTAGGTAAACTTGTAAACCATAGTCATTGACGAGTCATTGATTGAAGAGAAGTTAAAAAATAACATTTTCTAATAATAGTTTTGAATGAAGTCATAAATTAAATAATGAATTATTTCAGTAGTTTCAGATACTTTGATTCAGTGTTTGAGTCATTCGATTTTTTTAAACTACACAATCATAAGTCAGGAAATGAGTATACGACGAGTTTAAGAGGTTTCATGGTACACTGAGAGCTCTCAATTTAAAAACAGTTTCAGAGCTGAGAGAGCGCCATCTAGCGACCTTTAAAAAAAATGGTATCATGAAACCTCATCTTGCTGTTTCGTGAAGCCTCATCACTGAACGAGACCATCTGTATGCATGTGAAGACTGAGCTTTCAAATACAGATCCCACAGGCTTCGCTCGGGAATAATATCTGACAAGTGATGGATCGTGGGGCGAACAGTCGGCTGCTCATGTCATGGGACGTGTTTTTGATTGAGAAGTCGAACTGACAGTCAAAGGTGTCCGAGAAGTTTGCTTCGATTACCGTCTCCTTCCGTCCAGACGTGGTATTCATAGAAGGGTAACTCAAGATACTTTCACACATCCAAGGGGCATGTTTTCATTTGGTTAGCGCCTCCTAAGGACAAACTGTGGCGACTGCCTCTGACTGACACGAGGAGATGAGTGATGATAGCTGCCAGGACTCCAGTGGAGCAGCTAAATGAACTGACAGTGTCAGTGACGACATATTACGCCACTTTGTCCGACTACATTCTATTATTAAGACGCTTACAAAGAGGTTCGTCCTGATGGTTCACGTAAAATTATCTTTTTAATGGGGATTTTTTAACAAATAGAAACAGGATTTTTTTGGTGTTTAATAAATATAAGTGATGGTTTGATGAAGCTTCATGAAACAGTGTCATTTCTTCTAGAATTCAGTAGGTGGTGCCCTAATATTATTAGTGAGGAGAGGTTTCAAGAGAGAAGTTGTTCAAATCAATAGATTTTAGAGCAGAGAGTGACATCTAGTGGACTCTAGAAGTAAGGACAATGCTTCATGAAGCTTCATGAAGGTATAAGTACCAGTTATGGTTTGATGATAATATTTTCAGAGCCCATGGTAATGTACAGTATATTATCTGTATTAAATATAATATTTGATTTGGAAAAAAAATAAAAAATCAACTGCAACCATGGTTTACTGCTTGACCTTGGTTAGGGTCAAAAGCTTCCTGTCAAACAAATTATCCAAACTAATCAGGTATAACGAGTCCAGCTAGTTACTAGTTATTTGTTTTTCACCCACTTTGTATTCATGTGTTTTTTTGTTTGTATATTGATAATTATTTGATGTATAATTGTGCTTATTGTATTATTATTTTTATTCATCATTGTTTTTGTTATTAACACTTTTTCTGGAGATGAAATCTTGTTGTCCATAACCACAGCCACTCTGCTGTGATTGGTCAAGCATGGAGGTTTTTCATTGCACGTCATCAATCCCTAGAGACTCCACCTTCGAGTGAGTCGTTGTATAAAAAAAGCGGGTGTGATTACAGCTGGCCGGAGGAGGAGTGAAGCCATTATTACATTATAATAGACTCTCTCGTAACCTCTCGTTCGCCAAGATTTCAAGACAACTTTATAAAGTAACAAGTTCAAAACATGGTCATGATGAGGGACTTAATGCATCTTGGAGAGGAAGACAACAACTAAGAAAAAAGGCAGGAGAGCTGGAGTTTCACATTAGTGGACATGTAATATATTTTAATTTGAAGTCAATGATCTCTGTCTCTTTTCAGAGTTTGATATATGAAAGTCTGACTTTGAAAATTATGCAAAATGTCATTGACTTAGTAGATCAGAGCCAAATATTTTAAAGCAGAGAGTGACATCTAGTGGTCTTTTAGAATTAGTGGCTTTAACTGTTTCATGAAGCCTCATCAGCCCATCACTACAGGTTAGAGATGGCAATGGATTATTTTTATTTTTGTAACATCGTCCTCACTGTTGCTGACAGTCAGTGTCAGAGTGGCAACAAAACACCAAGAGAAAAAGAACGAGACGCGAGCTAACATTCTAGAAATCCACCTGTTTTAAATATGGTATATATATCTATATATATGAAATCGGAAGTATCCATCTTTTGACAAGCAGTTCTAAAGTCTATCATACATCAAGATAAGGCGGACACACTCAGACACACACATACCAAGTTTCATTAAATGAGTGGATGAGAGTCAAAGATTATAATGCAGATAGCGCCATCTAGTGGTCTTTCTAAATGAAGACACGGTTTCATTATACAACAGCAGTTTCATGAAGCCTCATCAACACACATCACTAATACATTATTAAGCAAATATTAGTAGTCAATTATTGTATATTTATGTATTCAAAAAAAATGTAATTTTGCTTTAATACTGCAAGCAATATTACTCAAACTTCTTAGCTAGAATATGTATGTGTAAAACATTCATTTATTAATTTTTGTACAACCTATTGATTTTGAAACTCCGCAGCTCGAAGAAGAAAACACACGCACGAGTCTCTGTAGAATGTTTTCAATCACTCATCAAACATCTGTGTACAATGGAGCAGAGCCACGCACGAGCGCCCACGTCGCTCTCCATATGTCAAACCCAACTGTTGCTTTGTGTGAAAACGTGTCGACGGAGAAACGGAGATCTACGTGTAAATGAACAAAATAAATGTGTTGAACGCGATCTCCCTAATTTTCCGCAATAAATATCTCTGCACAGTATTTGTCAGGCCGGAGCCGGGGGGGGGGGAAGGAAGAGGAGGCAGATCTGGGGGAGACTTAACTCAGTTTGAAAGGATAAAAAAGGGGAATATATTTATACTTTGGGGTTTACTTTGCTGAGCTGCATTTTTTTTTCAGGATGCTTGCTCAGGAAAATCTATGCCTCTTGGCTACTTCCCATCTTTGCTCCTCACAGGACGGATGAGGAGGAAGACTTTGTGGAGAAGGATGATAAGGTTTCAGAAAGTAAATCTAGAAACAATAAAGAAATAATCTTCAGAAATCCGTTCTCTGACCGCAGATACTTTTAGGGTTCCACACAAGGTCATGCAACTGTGAGATAATGATAGTACATTAACAAACGTCAAGAAAAAATACTATTATAGAGTTTTGTACAGTACAATTGCATGTTCCTTGATAAAAACAAAATAATTGCAGATTCCATCTATCCTTCCTTCCTTCCTTCCTTCCTTCCTATGACCAAATGGTAAAAGTCCCGTCCGGCTTGAAAATTTCTAACTTTCTATTTTATTTTAGTTTCTTTTTTTTTACTGTTCTTGCGGATTTTCTTCCAGTCCAGGGTCTTGCTCACACCTCCACACAGGACCTGCTCAAGCCTGTTCAATCATTGATTTTATATCACTTCTTTTTTAATCTTTTTGGGGTGAATCCCAGCTACTTGGGGCTCAAAGTTCTGAACAGAAAATATAATAAAAAAAATAAAGGGGGCGGGGGCAGAAGAGAGTAATTTCAGGTGCATTATGGGTCTTAAAATTGCCCCAAAAAAATTAATTCTGTAATTCATTTGTTTAAAATGTGCATTAAACTGTATAAATGTGTGACCCTGGTCTAGAAAAGCAATCTACTGTATATATATATAAATTACTTATTTACATTTCATCAAAACTGGACAAAGAAGACCCGATGATGTTGACTTTTAGTTATATAGATAAATATACAAACAGATTGTGAGCCAAAGCATCACACCATTAACTTCAAGTGACGACGACGACAGCAAAGATAAATCATCAGAAAAAGCCAATGACAATAAAGATGACAGGAAAAGAGGAGGGGGAAAAGACAACATTAAGAACCGGAGAGTGGAAAGTAGAAACCACGCGACAGGCTTTGTAAAGGACGAAGAAACGTTCGCACTAAGATGATTATGTTGTTAAATGAGATATGACAATACTGTTGTTAGAGCTTAATCCGGGGATCTGTGAGTGCCATGCAAATGTAGCACAAGTCACAGGGATGACACAAAGCTGAGGAATGAGCCCCCAAACCCCCCCCCCCCCCAAAAAAAAATTCTCCTCATCCTGCCCCTCCCGTTCTCCTCTTGTATTATTGAACAGGGTAGCCTGTGGTTGCAGCTCATTGTACTAATTCTCCTCACATCGACTTTTTTTCAGTGGGAATTGTGGCAGAGAAGAAAAAACAAGTGTCTGAGAAGTAACCAGGCTTTAAGCCTTTCCCGAGTGGTGACACTTAGATATTTTTATCAGCAGCTGTAAGAGCAGTTTCTTTAGATAAAGTTTCTCCAAAGTTCTACTCTGCTTTCATGCATTTTTTTTCGTGAAGGAACTCCCAGGTGGGATGTTAAGGGTGGGTTGACTAAATTCCGCATGCATTTCCTCGGGGGTCATTAAAGTAAAAATGTTTGACTCCCCCTCCCGGGATGCCGCTGATGACTGTGGAAGCTCAGGAGTCTGCCACTCTGGGCCCATTAAATCAGATAGCAAGATAATTTAGTCTAATTTGCCATCAATCCCACTAATTGCATCTGACTGTCGACTCCAGGGACGAGAGTCATTCCATGGACCTGGTTAAAGTGACCGTGACGGAATATAATAGTATATGATGCTCACTTCTTTTTTTTTTCTCTCGTTCTAAACATGCAGTATGTATGTACAAACAATGTCTTATGCTAATGAACAACAAAAAAAAAATCAAATAATAGAAACATCTATTTAAAAAAAGAGTTTCGAGAGGCATCTGTGACAATAGTTAAAAATATAATATTTATTTAATACTAGTATAATTTATTGTATGACCCCAGAAAATGTATGCTTTTGCTTTCAATAAAATCAGATTTTTAGAAAAAAACAAACACAGATTTTTTTTAACTAAAAGTGAAAGGGGGGAAAAAAAGGATACACACTAGGCCAGCATGGTTTGTCCCATAAATCAAATATAATTCTGTCATATGTCGCTCTGCTGAAAACTTTAGAGACCAAGAGAGACCGATTCCCGATATTTTCTTCATTTTTACATAAAAAACAAATCATGTTAAGAATGATAAATATGTTAAAAAATAAATAAATATGTATAACATATGATTATAATTATAATTTGCCTTAAAACATTTTTTTAAAGGCTATTGAAAAAAAATTGAATTAAAAAAAATAAATCAACTTTGTTAATCGTTTTATTATTAGAAGACAATGTGTGTTCGAACACAGAAAAAAAACTATTATTATTTTTCTAACTTATTTATACTATATTTTATATATATTAATTATATGCAATATTTAGAATTATATTTATTTATTCTGTTTATACTATATTGCACTATTTTTTACTTATTAATATTTATTCTTTTTATATACACATTCACTCTGTTTGGTTTTTAACGGTTGCCAAGCAACGGAATTTCGTTGCCAGTTTCACTGCTGTGTTTTCTGTGCAATGACAGTAAAAGAAAGTCTAAAAGTCTAAAAGCAGAACTGATCAAAATAAAAATCAACTAACATGTTTTGGCCCAGCCTTAATACACATTCAATATACATTATTATCCCATATTTAATGTTTTTTTGTTTTTTTTTAATGTTTTTTTTCTACTTGGAAGCTTTAAAATATACTCATGATATTCATGCAATGATTTCCTTTGCTAATGGCTTGGAGACGGCTGTTACATACCTTTCCATCATGTCAAAATTACCACAAATTTCTCAAGCCTCGAAGTAAAAGACACAAACTGTGGCATAAAGTATCCTATAGGAAAGTAACAAATACATTTGATTTCATCCATTGTGAGTTTAGGGGTTGATTTAAAATATGTTTAAAACGATCACTAACCAAGTTCCTTCTGCACTAATCCAACACTGCTGTTTAAAGGGAAATCCTTATTCCATTGTTTTTATTGAGCCAAAGGTAAATTGTCAAATGAGGAACAGAGGAAAAAATCCAGATAAAGCAGTTGATTCAGACCTCTAAAGACATCAGAGAACAGTTTAAAACAGAAGAATGCAGACTCTTTAATTGGAATTAATCAGACAGTAATTCATTTTGAGCATAGCAGGAGGCAGGTTTGTTCTTTTAAAAACACTGTTTTACTGCCCCTCTTTCATCTGCTCCCCCTTTTTTCTTATCACAGATTTTTTTTCTTCTTCTCACCATCTCTCCTCCTCAGCTCACAGAGCCTCATGTTTGAGTTCTCACTGGCTGACGGGTTGTCACAGATAATAAGTTTTAATTCCCAGTGTGGGACCAAAAATTCACTGGTCTTGTAATTTCCTCATAATTTTATTCCCCTTTGAAGCCCTTGAATGCAGATCGGTGGGACGTCATTCACGAGAGCTGTAAGCCGGGAGTCTAATGTGTTCTGTTGCAGCAAGACTGGACTCTTTGTCAAATTAAAATGAATCAAGTGCATCCTTTAATGTCTTAATTTGAAGGCGGTTTCGGGTCATAGATACAAGACAACTGATTTATTTATTTAATTATTTCTTTTATTTCCTGGTTTCTTATTTATTTAAGGCTAAATAAGGAACAACTCTTGTCATAAAAGTTTAACTGTTCCAATGCTACAGCCAGATGACAGCAATGATGTTAAACATGGCTGCTATTTTGTATTTTTGTGGCTTGTTCCCTTATTGGGGTGTCAGGGCGTTGGAGGGTGCGAGGCTGGAGCCTATCCCAGCTTTTTCCAGATGCTGGGGGACACCCTGGACAGCATGCCAGTCTCTCAGAGGTCAGGAAAAAAATACACCCCTTCACACATGGAGACAATTTGACAAATATGGCAATCGACCTCTGTATGTTTTTGGGCTGCAGGAGGAAACCAGAGTACCTGGAGTAAACTCACGCAACACAAGAACATACAAACACCACACAGAAAAGTCACAACTACTTTACTATTTCACTACTAATAGTGTCAAAAAATAAACAAAGAGTCCAATATCTCACAAAATGCCCAAAACATCCACGGAACCGTGGAAATAATACGAAAAAAAGAAAGAACAGGGAACCTGGAAACAAAAGAGAAGAAAACACAGAGGTCAAAACACTCGCTAGGAACAACAACTCAAATACTAATCTTAGGAAAAACAAGAAAACAAGCAACAAGAAACACAGATAAACTCATGAAACTCTTTGAACATCACACTGGTCTGGAGGCCGAGGGTTCTTATGCTGCAGGTGATTGTTGATCAGTTCCAACCGTGTGTCATTAGGAAGGTTCATGTGGCAGGAAAGGGAGGAAACAGGAAGTAACTGTACAAAATAAAACCACAATAAAAGCATAAAATCATTTTTATTAAACAAAAAAGATAAAATTCCGAAGGCCAGATTTTCCGAAGCATGTCCATCTTCTAGCCTGGTCAACCCCTTTACTACTACTTCCTGTTAAATAGTTGAAAACAGATTCAGAATAGTTACACAATGTTATTAAAACATGTATCACTTACTATATGTATTGAAGCAGCAACAACTTGGCACATCTAGTGGCCTTTTAAAGGTAAGACACTGTTTCATGACACAGTGGCTTCACTATGAAACTGTTTCATGACACAGTGGCTTCACTATGAAACTGTTTCATGACACAGTGACTTCACTATGAAACTGTTTCATGACACAGTGACTTCACTATGAAACTGTTTCATGACACAGTGACTTCACTATAAAACTGTTTAATGACACAGTGGCTTCACTATGAAACTGTTTCATGACACAGTGACTTCACTATGAAACTGTTTCATGACACAGTGACTTCACTATAAAACTGTTTCATGACACAGTGGCTTCACTATGAAACTGTTTCATGACACAGTGCCTTCACTATAAAACTGTTTCATGACACAGTGGCTTCACTATGAAACTGTTTCATGACACAGTGGCTTCACTATGAAACGGTTTCATGACACAGTGGCTTCACTATGAAACTGTTTCATGACACAGTGACTTCACTATGAAACTGTTTAATAACACAGTGGCTTCACTATGAAACTGTTTCATGACACAGTGCCTTCACTATAAAACTGTTTCATGACACAGTGGCTTCACTATGAAACTGTTTCATGACACAGTGGCTTCACTATGAAACGGTTTCATGACACAGTGGCTTCACTATGAAACTGTTTCATGACACAGTGACTTCACTATGAAACTGTTTAATAACACAGTGGCTTCACTATGAAACTGTTTCATGACACAGTGGCTTCACTATGAAACTGTTTCATGACACAGTCACTTCACTACAAAACTGTTTCATGACACAGTGGCTTCACTACAAAACTGTTTCATGACACATTGACTTCACTATGAAACTGTTTCATGACACAGTGGCTTCACTATGAAACTGTTTCATGACACAGTGGCTTCACTATGAAACTGTTTCATGACACAGTGGCTTCACTATGAAACTGTTTCATGACACAGTGGCTTCACTATGAAACTGTTTCACGACACAGTGGCTTCACTATGAAACTCTTTCATGACACATTGACTTCACTATGAAACTGCTTCATGACACAGTGACTTCACTATGAAACTGTTTCATGACACAGGGACTTCACTATGAAACTCTTTCATGACACAGTGGCTTCACTATTAAACTGTTTCATGAGGCCTCATTGACACATCTCTAGCAGCAACTCTCCTCCTCACATTACACTAAGTATTGCTCGCACAGACATGGTAACACAAAAGGCACATCAGAATTCCTTGAGCATTTGCTTTGTGTCGATATTTTTCTGTTCGTTCGTCGTTCGATCTTCTGTTTCTGTATCGACTCTTTGAAAGGGCCGCAGATGTGACTGAAAAGCACTACAAGTGGCGCAGATGGTCAACAATACAGTTTTATTTCTTACATTTTCCTAGTGAATTGGCCGCCAGCCAGTCCAAACTGCCTGGCCTTTGTGCCTTAAATGAAATATCTCTGGTATTAATCATTGATTTGAATTCCACACCGTTGAATAGTTTGAATATCAACTTGTGTTTCCACCTCGTGAGACTGAAAGAAAACATTCTCAGAATATTTCGAAGAGTTCCTCTTTCAATCGCAGCTGTCTGGACAGAATAGTAATTTATTTTACATTGTGTACAAGAAGAAGAAATAAAGGGCCTGCAAACTGAAAAAGAAAATACATGAAAATACATGAATATATATATATATAAATATATGTGTGTATATGTAAGTTTTCAGGGGGAAATGGTAATAGTAATAGTAAAACTAATTGAATGAAAGCTTTTGATGAATTTCAAACTTCACTGTGAGCATAGTTTCATTAGGATTACTACTGTTTATATTTTATTTAGTATAAACACTCATGTATTTTTTATCCATTACCAAGTAGTATTTGCTCGAACAAATGTTCTCTATGAAGTGCTGTATGTGAAAAAAATACGTGTAAAAATATTAAAGGAGTGATACTTCACCAAACATGTAAATGTCAATCATTTTCATTATTTTCAGGGTAATCTGTTCTTTTTCGAGGTATAGACAAAAATATTTGTTCATTTTAATGTAGCGACTGGAGATCAGTTGTCTTTGTCTTCGTCCAACAAAATCCAAATACCTCCATACTGCATATGAGACATTGAAAAATTAAATAAGTCTATATTTTATGTTGACCCAAAGGCTCGAACAAATGTGTTTGTGGTATTCCTTGTTTTGTCTTTGGGATCCAGATACAACACAAGGGTTAAGTTTGTTGTTAGTTTTTTTTGACAAAGAAAACTGAGCTCCAGTCGCTACATTAAAATGAACAAACATTGTGTCTATAACTCTAAAAAAGGAAGAGATTATAATCATAATAATGAATATAATCCCAACCCCCTCGACACGAGGCTGAGTAGACATAGAATGAAGTTACAATATTGGATGAACGATCACTTTTTTTTTTTTTTTAATGAAGCTAAGATCCTTCTTTCTGGACACTGATACATCACCATCCTTGTGTGTCCTCATCAACTTTCAACACCAAATTGAAATAATAAACCTTCCAAATCATTCAACAGAAGCATCCCCGTCCCGGCATGTGATGGTTGAACTCGGGCGTTTTGCCTTCCTCATTGCTAAATCTCTTTTTCGCCTTAGAGCCTGCAGACCAGTAAAACTCAGTGACTCGCAGCTCCGTCAGCCAAGTGTGGCGGCTGTTTCAGTAGGATAAGTTTACCAGGGGAATATTTCATAGGTTCCTTTTGAATGTAAACAAATCTGCACCCCAGATGTCTGGCATGTCTACAACCTTGGATGACTGGAGAGGCAATTCCGACCGGATAAAGAACGAGGCAAGCCGTGGCAAGCAGCATCTTGGCGACCCCCCCATTACCCATCCTCAACGGCTCAGGTTACATTGTGACTTCCTCGTTAACCTGTGAACAGAGAAAGATGTCGGTTCAATAACAGTCCTGAGTGTTGAAGCTTCTCTCTGCCTCATGTGTTGTAGTCTATCTCGGTATCATGTGTGATAGTTGTGAATATGTTTCGCCCACGCCTGTGGATATGTTTGATTAAATTTAATCCACGACATGACAATTATTTTAAGAACACAAACAAGCCAATAACATTTTTTTTCTGATCTTTTTCCAAGTCTAACTTTTTATTAAAAGAATGAAACAAAACAAGAAAACATCAGTATTTTTGAGCCAAACGATATAAAAAGACATTGCAGCTTGTGTGGCAAAACAAATAACAAATCAACAATACATTTATCAAAGTGTTAAAGAAACAAATTAAGATTTCAATTGAACATTCTAGACTTCACTAATCACTTACTAAAGTTTATATTTCAATTTCAGTTTATTTAAAAAGACAATGTGCAGTTACATTACAAATGGCTGCACCAGATTTAGCAGAATGCTACTTTAATGTGTTGATTTAAGTGTGTGTTGTTGTGATATGTGACTCTATTGTACTGTCTTTTCATTAAAATATTGACAATAGAAAATTATCTTAAGCCCCACCCACTGAAAACACTTTTCTGGAGATTAACTATTGTTAACCACCATAACCACACCCACACTGCTGTGATTGGTCAAACATGGAGGTTTGTCACCGCGTGTCATCAATCCTGGGACTCATTGTATAAACAAAGTGGGGCGTGATTACAGGTGGGTGGAGGGAGAGTGAAGGCATTTTTATGTTGTAATAGACACCCCTCTCGTAACCTCTTGTTCGCCCAGATTTCAGAGCAACTTTATGAAGTAATGAGTTCAAAACATGGTCATAATGAGGAACTTACTCCATCTTGGAAGGAAAGACTTTACAACATGTGAGCGAGTCAAGAAAGTTGTGTTTTCACAATAGTTGTTTAAATAATGCATGTAACAATTTAAAGCAGTACATTTCATAACTCATTGTGGATAACTATAAATATCATTGGCATTTTGTTGTCGAAAAGGTCAATTTTGAAAGCCAAAAATCAATTGACCCCTGAAAAAAAGCAAGTTTTATTAAAAACAATAAATACAAATTGAACCGGAATGACTATCCATTGACTTTATGGTTGAATATTGGTTAAAAACCTCAAATTCAATGGTCAGTTGACACCAGTTCTTTTATTTCCGAGGCTCTTTCTGTCAGGTGTGAGACGTTAAATCCCTTTTTTTTTTTCAACGCCTCCTCTCCTATGTGTCAGGCATGTGCCATGATTACTTCCACGAGATCCAGATTGATGAACGCTCTTAATGAAGGCTGTTAATTTAAAGTCACCTCCAGGCTACAACTTCCCCATCCATGCGGCTACATCACCGCCTGTATGCAATGTCTCTGCTCAGCCCAGGGAGAAGTGAGAAGACGGAATTGGATTTGAAGCTCAGAGGCAGGTAATAAAAAGAAACACTCCCACACACCAAGGAATGTGATTTCCCCAAGTACCCCTGGCAGACATGTTGAATTTCTTGCTCTAATGTATAGACAAGCCAGCTATTCATAACACAGAGCTGCCTTGGCACTAGCTGATGCTTGTTTTCTCATTAAAAGAGCCTTTTTTTCCTGCTCAAAAATGCACTGGGTTAGTTTTCATCAAGGTATGTGTAATGTACTTTCATATTTTCATTATAGGACGTTGCACCACCTAAACCCCCTTTGGATTCCTCCGTAATGGCTTATCGAATCCAGTAACCATTACATTTCATTAGTGACACGGAGAGAAATATGCAGGCGCAAAGGGAGGATGGAAATCTCCTCTGTATCAAATTCATTTTAGTCCTTTAGATAATGCAGTTTTGCCATGTAACAACATGTGCACATTAAAGGGCTAGAAACTAGCAGGGTTTTACTTTTCCCTTCGTTCGTCTTGAAAATGTCGTGAGGACCAAGAGCCGGCGAGGGTTGAAGTCATGTTATTTTTAAATGGTTGTTATTACAGAGCAAAGAGTTTAACAATTTTAGTTCTTTACAAATCAGTGTTAGACCATAAAGATGACAAATATATTGCATTGCAACTTAAAAAATGCATGTGTGCCTGTGCGTTCGTCTGCTCTAAATGTCATTTAGACTAGAAGTTTCATGTAGAACACTGACTTCTCAGTCAAGGTTTAAGGGGTGAGGTCAAAGGTCAACCCCAACTAGTGGAGCAAAAGACCCCTATTAGATGTATAAACATGTCCCATGTAAATGAATAATTGTAACTACTTTAACTGTATAAGACACTAACACTTTTCTCTTCTTTTCTTTTTTTTAATGCCTGTGCGTCGAAGCGAGGTTTTTTAACTAGTGTATTTATAAATCTTGAAAGTTTATAAATAGTTGGTATTTTTGTTAGCGTAGAAATACAAATTTCAGGATCAGGGCTTGAAACTATTTTGGAAATCAGGATGTTTCCTGACTAACTCACGTGTGTTAAATGTTGAAGTCTTCCTCTCCAAGTTTGCATCATGCATATGATCATTACGTTTCTCCATTTTAAAGTTATTACTTTATAAAGTTTCTCTGAAATCTGGGCGAACGAGAGGTTACGAGAGTCCATTATGACGTGAATAATGCATTCACTCCTCCTCCAGCCAGCTGTAATCACGCCCCGCTTTGTTTATACAACGAGTCCCTTGGAGGTGGAGACTTCCGGGATTGATGACGCGGTGTGACAAACATGCATGTTTAACCAATCACAGAAAAGTCGGTGATGTTATGGTCAACAAGTGGTTTCAGTGGGCGGAGCTTAAGATCATTTTCTAATGTCAATATTTCAATGAAAAGAGAGTTTTGTACAAACACACACTGATGATACAATAGAGTTCAACATCACACACAAACACACACACACACACACACACAGACACACACACACAAACACACGCTAACATTAACACTCGTAAACATTCCCTCAACTATACAGATGCAAATGTATAAGCGGCTGAAGGAAGAAATGAACATGGCCAGTGTCGGTCCTGAAAGTATCTTACCTGATTGAACTGCTTTACATTTCAATCGCTTCCTCGGATCGCAGTTCTCCGAAGACGGTCGTGCAGATGATTGTCAAAGCAAAGATTACTTTGAGCATCATCGGCTTCTGGTGCTGCAGGGACAGCTTTGAGCCGGAGTAAAGTCAAAACTTAACCGAAGCATTTGCTGCTTTTTTAAGGGGAAACATTAGTGATAACATCGCAGCTACTTTGGCCACTAATACTCTTTAAAACCTTTTGGTGAATGAAACATAATTAGTTTATTTTAATCTGCCATGATGGAGGCTGAGTGACACTAATGGGGGTCTGCATAAAAAATGGTGTCAATCTTGGCACCGTAATGGTTCACCGAGCATCACATTAATGCTTGAACTATTTCAAGTCTCTAAGTACGCCTTCTTCCCTCGAGAGAGGGGGGGGCAATTGGAAAAAGAATGCGTCTCAATGTTGGTAATAGGGAAGAAAATGAAATCCTATGGAGGAGTAAAGACAACCTGGAGTTGAAGGAGACGTCTGGAGAGTAATGTCAAGCCTATAGGTGATTTAGAGATTCTACACTTCCATAGAAATATGGACTGTCAGCAAAAAGGATTTGATACCAGCTCCGTCACTAATGAGTGCCAGCACAGCGGAATGTCACAACGTTGAAGGGAACCCAACGAGGCAGACTTGATATGCAAGTGAATCGGATCTTTACCTCCGGTGTAGAGATGTAGTCCATAATATCTCGTTCAAACCATGTTTTAAATTAGACCTTAAAAAGTCTTATGTTGATAGTTGGCTTGAAATGCACTGTTTCTATTAATGTGACACAAACGTACTGTTTTCTATCGTTCAACAAATTGAAAATTTTCACCGTGGAAAAAAAAGGTATTTCGATTCTATTCACTTGATCGTGTGATGAGATTTCTAAGAATAAATTTGAAGATAAGTGAAATTAAGACTCGATGGGATCTCTGACTCATACAGAGCTGACAATCGCACACTTCTGCACTTACACTTAATATTCTGAGTGCACAAGTGCGTCCCGAAGAGCAGTGTGCGAAAATGTTGTGCGCAATGATGACACTCAAATTGCCAGTAAATTGGATCGATGGACACTTTCCACCCTCAACGGCCGCCATCTTAGATGACGTAGATGACACTAAACTGAAGCTACGTCACTGACGACGCGTCTTCGGAAAAGATACCGGCGTAAATGTCTCCAGAAAACACTCATTTCACCCAAAAAAAACTATAATAACACAATGAAACACAAATTAATAACTTGTTTCAATTGACGTAAATAGCTGTCAGGTGTCGGTGATAGTGTTTCAAGTAGAAGAAGAAACTCTCGAGTCATTTCCTGTAAGTGTGTAGCAGCAGAGTTTCATTTGAGAAAGTGCTACCCTGTCAAAATATGAGCACTGTTTTACAGTGTGCTGTAAAGCAGTGCATTAATGGAAGTGCGCAATTTGAAACACAGCATAAGTGTATAAGTATCCTAGTTCCAATTGGTCAGTTTGAATTTGTACTTTTTGCTTGTCGCATAGTTCTTTTTTTTTTTACCAGCAGCTGGGAGTACATTTTTACTCATTCATGAACCTGGTATACATTGAGGACATTTTTCTAATCTAGTTGTTAGGCTTGAGGGGTAAAATAAGATTCATGAATCAGGTTCGAGTTGTGCCTTCATTACTGCGCCTTGTCACCAATATGTTTCCTGGACATGACCTTGGACTGTGGATGATGTTGTTTTTCTCTCCACCCTCTTCGCCTCAATAGCTCCAGTAATTTAAAAGAGGGAAGAAAAGAATCACAAGAGAAGCCATACATCAAAGAACTGAAGCATATTTTATTCAAATACAATATTCTAAAAGTTCTTGAAAATATTCGGACGCCCTGGCAAGGTGAATCGAAGATATCGACTTTAGAGAAACAGACTCGACGAATACAAAATTTTGCACATTATTTAATAAAAGTGATATTCCCAAAAGTTCAAACTCTACTCATTTTCTACTCACCCTCATGTCGACTTTTTATCCGTTTATTTTCAGATTAATCTGTTCTTTTTAGAGTTGTAGAAAAAAATCTTTGTTCATTTTAATGTAGCGACTGAGCGCCCAGGAACGAATGTCGTCCAAAAAGACACTTAAAAACATCCAAATACCTCCATACTGCTCGTCTGTAACGTTCATCTTGTATTGAAACCTCCACATGAGAAGAATTGTTCCGTAAAAAAAACCCAACAAATCCATGTTCTGAGCTCATATGTGGAAGAAGTTGCAAGAGTTACTGTCATGATATGAACTAGAACCCAAGTGCAGGCGAGAGTAACGAGCAGACACCACTTTCAATTACAAAAAACAACACATTTAGTAAATAACACGTCCAAAAAAATACAAGAAAACCAACTACAAACCTGCGATCTGACACGCAGGTCTGGACTCAGATGGTGGAAGTAGGGATTTTGATTTCTCAAGAGGTCCAGCTGTGGCCATTAGTTGACTGGGGAGGAAAACAGGAAGTGAGAGAACAAAAGAAACCAAAATAAAAGGAAGGAATACAAGGAAAATACTCTGGGTAAATATTGCGAGCGCTTCCAGGACTCACACAATCTACTGTCTGCACTAAAATTGTTCGCAATATTACTCGAAGTACTTTCGAAGATCATCCAGTTTATATAGCTTGCTACTGTTCAAAAGCCACAAACAAGCGTTAAATATAGAAGAGAGAACAGAATAATAAGTAACAACCTCCAAATCATCCATGCATCTGCAAATTTTATATAGAGGATTAATAAACATGTTTTGGAATCGCTATCTCTTCATGAATTCTGTACGTACACAACATATCTCTCAGATAAAGCAGCAAAATGTTGGATTTTCTCCTCACGAACCAGATAGAAAAATGACTTTAATATATATGTCTAATGGAAATTGTAGCACAGACTCCTGTGTGGGTCAAAATGGGGGCCTTTGCAAGCAATGTGCTACAGAAGTGTGGTTTTTATTTGCATTACTGAGGTGAACCCATTGGCACAGTGTCTGTCAGTGTGTCCACAAGGGTTAACAACCCAATCTCCTGGAATAGACCTCTCCTAAGTGATTCAGCAGAGGTGGGGTGACCTCAGCTATCTCCTCGTGCACTATAACTGAGTTGACTTGTTTATTGTTTTTCTTCTTTTCTATCTTCTGTTTGGTCTGTGTGCCCTCTATCTATGCCTGATTTGCTCAGCCTTTTGGTATTGCTTTTTTGGAACCGCTTGCTCTCTATGTATTGCACTGGATGTTTGTTTTTTGAATGCTCCCTTCAAGGTTTTGGAAAAACCAAGGGTCTCAATTGTCCTTTTCTTCACTTTGGAATATATTGTTCCTCTGCTTCTCTGCAGACCCTTCAGTCCATGTCATATGTGCAGCGTTTAATCCAAGCTCTTCTATTAGAGCTACAGAAGCATTTCTCCTTTTTATATTTTTAAATTCCTATTTATTATTTTTCTATACATTGTCCTACATGTGTTCATCCACCAAAGTAAAGATTGTTGAATGAAGGTAAAAGTGGCGGTGAGTTGACAAACAAAAATGGTCGCAAGTGCATATACGCCAACTTAAAAGTATTCACAGAACCAGTTTGTCGGATACACTGAAATTAACATTTTTACAGGGAAAAAATATGAAACTCTATGTGAAAGACAGAAGAAAATGTTTTTGAATCATCCAATAATGATGAAGGTTAACTATAATATTTTTGGGAAAATACAATAAAATCATCGTTTCATTCAAATGTGGAGCAACTGGCTACACCCAATAACAATCAATTACTTGTTTAAAAAAGTAAGGAGAAAGAACATTTTTAGAAGACCTCTAAAATAAATTTCATCTTTTAAAAACCTTATCACCTTATTAAAGTGATCTGATCTCACTAACGATGGAATTTATTTCCCACCGACCATTCTGACTAGTTAGCGTTAACCACATAAAATTTTCCACTTTCCCTCAGAAGAAGAATCTGTGAACAACAAAGCTGTTCTGAGTCACAACATGCATCCCATAATTACAGTTTTATAAACAAACATGAGTCGCTTCAATAAGACACACTGCAGTGAAAATACGGTACAAAACATTGTTAATGCTTAAAGTGATATTCAATATTCAAACTTCACTAATTTACTACTCGCCCTCATGTCGACTAAGAGTTGGGATTATTTTCAATGTAATCTGTTCCTTTTTAGAGTTATAGACAAAAATGTTTGTTCATTTTAATGTAGGGACTGGAGCTCAGTTGTCTTCGTCTTGGTCAGAAAAGAACTTCGAATATAACTCTAAAAAGAAAACCCTTACTCTGAAAATAATCCCAACTCTTAGTCGAAATGAGGGAGAGTAGAAAATGAGTGAAGTTTGAATTTCAGGTAAAATATCTCTTTTAGCTTTCATTTAGAGATTATATAGCAATAGCATAAAACTAAACAAAGTAAGCAATGTTTCCTTTATCTTGTATCTTCTCGTCTGGACTATTGTAACAGTTTGTTTTCATGTCTTAACAAGAAGGATCTGTCTCGCCTGCAGTTCATACAAAACTCTGCAGCGAGAATTCTGACCCGCTCTAGTAGAAGAACTCACATTTCTCCGATCCTTAAAACTCTTCACTGGCTGCCAGTTTCTTTCAGGATCATTTTTAAAATTCTGGTTCTTACTTTCAGATCTATTCATGGTCAGACCTTCCATCAGTGATCTGATCCAGACTTACAACCCAGCTCGGGCTCTGAGGTCTGTGGATCAGAATCTACTGATGGTTCCTCGTACACGTTCAGGACCAGAGGAGAGAAATCTTTTCAGGCTGTTGCTCCTAAGCTTTGGAACGATCTTCCTCTTTCTTTGTGCTTGATGATCTACTGACTCCTTTAAGAAACATCTTAAGACGTTTCTATTTGTTCAGGCTTTTCCTTGATTTTCTGGAACTCTGTTGTGTTATCAGTGTTATCTTGATCTTTAAAGTATATACTTTATTGCATATTGTTTTGATTGTTTAAGCGCTTTGTGACCCTGGTCTGGAAAAGCGCTATACAAATAAAAATGACTTACTTACTTACTTACTTACTTTACTGTAGAAAACGGGTCCGACCTCTGGCCTAGAGCTGACAGCAAACCATGAATACTTGTATATCACATCGTTGTACTGATATTCGAACAGAATACTGTCACTGTTTGATCCACAGCTCGCGGTTCATGACTGTTAATGATGGTCAAGCATGAATAGGATGCTTGGAGGTCTATGTTCCCCATGTCAGTCCAGAGCCTCGTCCTCTAGCCTCCCCGGTGATTAAGGTGGCCACATATCTTACCATGTCAGCTCATCATCTTCATTAAAAAGCCGAGCTCATCTTAGATATGTAGGACAGTGAAGCTCCCACTGGCCCGTGCCGTCCACTCAGAGGGCAACCGAGAAATGATTCCGGCCGTCAAGCTGTGTACATGTAGTGTCTGGATGAACATCATTACCCGGGGGCACCTTCTCCGGGAACAGGAAAGGTAAGCGAAGGGGGTGCATGTCTGCATTTCCGTCGTTAACAAGCGAGGAATAGATCCGACTCCGGCCTCGGGCATGGATTTGTCCTGAAATGAATTATACAGATTAACTCATTAGGAGTTTGTTTTCAGATTAGATTTGTATCTACTTATCTAAAATAAAAATAAATATGACAGAGAACCCTTGCAAAAATAATAATACTACAGACGTTATTAAACTAATACAGCCATATTTATATATTTATATCTTTCATTTATTCCTTGTTATAGTTCCTTGACACAAAGTCTCATGACCAAAATAATTTTTGGAAGAATTTAAGTATTTTGTTTCAAGGTTTTAAACTTGACTTTAATTTTGTGTGAAAATGTATCTTTTAAACCTCTTTGTGTGTTATTTTCTCTTATTTTTAAAATATCAAATATGTTTGTGTTAAATCTTCTATAAATACACAAAGCAAATAAAAAAATCATTGTTTTTGTTTAATTAAAATTACGATTACTATTATTGTTGTTTTTATTTTTTGGAGAATTTTGCCTTATTTTGTAGTGTTTTGAAGAAATAATTCAAATAAATTGAAAATTAACTGGCAACATTCTTACTGTGAGGCAATGGCGCTGGTTTGATCTGTTTTATTGAAACTCAAATCATGTTCTAGAAAAACAGTTTCATAGTGAAGTCACTGTGTCATGAAACAGTGTCATAGTGAAGTCACTGTGTCATGAAACAGTTTCATAGTGAAGCCACTGTGTCATGAAACAGTTTCATAGTGAAGTCACTGTGTCATGAAACAGTTTCATAGTGAAACCACTGTGTCATGAAACAGTTTCATAGTGAAGTCACTGTGTCATGAAACAGTTTCATAGTGAAGTCACTGTGTCATGAAACAGTTTCATAGTGAAGCCACTGTGTCATGAAACAGTTTCATAGTGAAGTCACTGTGTCATAAAACAGTTTCATAGTGAAGCCACTGTGTCATGAAACAGTTTCATAGTGAAGTCACTGTGTCATGAAACAGTTTCATAGTGAAGTCACTGTGTCATGAAACAGTTTCATAGTGAAGCCACTGTGTCATGAAACAGTTTCATAGTGAAGTCACTGTGTCATGAAACAGTTTCATAGTGAAGCCACTGTGTCATGAAACAGTTTCATAGTTAAGCCACTGTGTCATGAAACAGTTTCATAGTGAAGTCACTGTGTCATGAAACAGTTTCATAGTGAAGCCACTGTGTCATGAAACAGTTTCATAGTGAAACCACTGTGTCATGAAACAGTTTCATAGTGAAGTCACTGTCTCATGAAACAGTTTCATAGTGAAGCCACTGTGTCATGAAACAGTTTCATAGTGAAGTCACTGTGTCATGAAACAGTTTCATAGTGAAGCCACTGTGTCATGAAACAGTTTCATAGTGAAGTCACTGTGTCATGAAACAGTTTCATAATGAAGCCACTGTGTCATGAAACTGTTTTATAGTGAATTCACTGTGTCATGAAACAGTTTGGAGGTGAAGCCACTGTCATGAAACAGTTTCTTACCTTTAAAAGGCCACTAGATGTCAGTCTAACTTTGAAAATCATTGACTTAGGAGATCAGAGCCAAAGATTTTAAAGCAGAGAGTGACATCTGGTGGCATTTTAAAATTAAGACACTGTTTAATGACACTGTGGCTTCACCTCCAAACTGTTTCATGAGACCTAATTGACCCATCACTATCATTTTCCAACCTACTGACCCCTCAGAATATGACACTTTTTCATGAAGCAAACAGTTGCTGGCAGTGATTTTTATGTTTTGTATTGTATTTCTGTTTTCATAATTGTAGGCGCATAGTCAGGTCCAATTACTTTGTTTGGAATATACACTAAGTATAAGTATGGCAATTTAACCTGTCTTTGACATATGCCTTTTTGTTGTTGGATCATTTAAGATCATTTAATGTTGTTCTTCCCAGTGTGTGGTACTAAAGGTAGGATCACCTTCTGTTTAACCTCAATACAACACATATTGATTCAAGAGCTGAAAATCAAAGCTAAACAAGTCTGTGGTTGAAGTGAACTCTGGGCTTGGATGTGTTCGCACCTGAAGCGAGGGAGTTCAATTCCTGTGCACACGATCATGGGAGAGAGATTGTGTATTGATTGGTGTTTCCCTGAGTTTATTCCTGGAGTCTGAGAGTGAATAGAGATTTAGTGCTGGGAGAAACTCCAAACCGTCGGGATAACCAGCAAAGTAATTACAGCCTTAATCAAGTTAAACGGACATAAGCTAATACAATAATCAATGTTGTGTTCTAATGTTTTATGTATTACCTTTGTGTGCGTTTCTGCTGCTATTGTGAGTTAATTTGAAATAAATGGAATTTCCCGGCGAATACATTCTCTTAGATTCACGCAAACACAAAGCAGAGTAGTTGCGACATTAATCTGAGTAAAGGCATTACCCATTAGCTGTTGTGAGGCGATAATAAAATCTCTGTGCATAATTCATGCCCTTTTGCTTTCAGCGAGCATCATGATGGAAAGGTGGAGCAGCTCCAGTTTTTAGGGTGCATTAAATTTTAAACACGCTGTGTGTTTGGATTTATAGTGAGTTTTTGTGTGTGTTGCGTTGTTTAAGTCAGGAGCCACAAAGGAATGATTATTCCACGTGAATTTAAATGAGAAAACATTTTTCTTTTGTATTCCTGATCCCAGTTGACGTGAGACTCTCACTTTTGAGTGATTGTCGTTGACAATATTTCTCCAGGAGATTGTTTCAAGCGTCTCCTGTAAGAGATGTGAGACTTGAATAAACGTGACCAACTGTAAATCAGATGAATTCATCTCTGTGTATTGAAAAACAAAAAACAGGGCACACTGGTAATGATTTTAATGTCTTTAAAGGGTAATTAATGTGTTGATTTAAGTGTTTCTTCAATAGATCTTGGAACTCTTACCTCTATTGGATTCTATTGTATCATCAGGGTGTGTTTGTACAAAAGTCTCTTTTCATTGAAATATTGACATTAGAAAAATCTTAAGCTCCGCCAGCTGAAAACACTTTGACATTTCTGGAGATGGAATCTTGTTGACCATAACCACGCCCACTCTGCTGTGATTGGTCAAGCATGGAGGTCTGTCAACGCACGTCATCAATCGTCTCCACCTCCAAGGGGACTTGTTGATTAAACAAAGCAGGGCGTGATCACAGATAGAAGGAGTGAATTATTATTACGTCATAATGGAATCCGCTCTCGTAACCTCTTGTTCGCCCAGATTTCAGAGCAACTTTATAAAGTAATAAGTTGAAAACATGGTCATGATGAGGGACTTACTGCATCTTGAAGAGGAAGACTTCAACATTTCAGACATGAGAGTAATTCAAGACTCAAAATCCATTTTCCTCTCAGATTTTCTTAAACTTAGTGTGGAGCAGATTTGATTTTGTTTCAGGCCATTCAAGAGAAAACAGACAACAACAACGAACAAAATGGGGGCAACCAAGTTATTTTCATTATTATTTTTTGTTTTTGTACTCTATGTTCTATCAAATGTGTATATATTTGTAACCTTTTGGGGAACTTCCTGCTGGGACAACACAAATAAAAAAAATTAAGGAAAATCTTAACTTCTTTTATTCCTCCATAGATTACATTTGAATTGTGTTGGTCGAATTAACTGTGAATTCATTTTCTGAAACGTAAAGCTCAGAGAAGGTCAACCCATATTTTTGGTTTTGATACCAGGTTCTTGAAAAAGACTTACCTGCATTTCGCATCAACTTTGTATTGGTCACATCAGGTGGACTTAGTAGAGCCATCAACTCAAATATTTACTGTCCAAGGTGGGATATTTTCAACATCTGTTAGCGTACAACAATAAAAACAAGTTGAACTATGAAGTAAATAAGTAAATTATATTTATAGAGCGCTTTTCCAGACTAGGGTCACAAAGCTCTTAAACAATCAAAACAATACTCAATAAAATATATACTTAAAAGATCAAGATAATAAAGAGAACAACACAGAAGTCTCAGAGCATCAATGGAAAGCCTGCACGAATAAAAATGTCTTAAGATGTTTCTTGAAGATGTTTCCATCAAGCGCAAAGAGAGAGGAAGATCGTTCCAAAGCTAAGCTAAACTAGGAAGACGTTTAGGTGGTGGTTCGAAACATTTTCAGTCTGGCGACGTGCAGTGAGATAACTTATAGGTCTGATGTGGCATAAAGGCTGTTACATGCATTTTGAATCTTTAAAGGCTCTGAGTGGTAGAGGTTCATTGTACCATTGTTCCTCTGAGAATAGACAAGATGCTGGGGACCTTATATCATCTGTGATTGCACTTTATTGAATATTGTTTTGATTGTTTTAGCACTTTGTGACCCTGGTCTGGAAAAGCGCTCTATAAATATAAATTACTTAATACTTACTTTGTGAAATATGCAGACTTTCTTAATTATATTTCTGAAAAGTGCCAGAAAGATTGTGTATTATAGTCTTAAAAGGACGGATAGCTACCCTATGGCATTCAAATGATGCTCAATGGGTACTAAGGACCCTAGAGTCTGGCAGGAAAATATCCCCCACACCATTAGACCCCCAGCAGCATCCTCAACTGTTGCCACGAGGCAGGACTGATCCCTGTACTTTCAATTTGAAATGTCTGTATGCCAGTGCTCCAGCAGATCCGCCCCTATGAACACGCACTCATGGTAGACTGCACTTGCTTCAGGATTTGAAATCAGGAAGAGTACTTTTGAATTAAGAATACAGCTCCAAGTGTTTTAAAACATTCTCATCCTTGCCTTGAAGGCAATGAAGGAATAGAATATGCCTTTTTCTGAAATTAAACTTTTCTGTGGTTTTATTGGTGGCAGGTACTGCAGTATATACTGCAGGTGAGTTTTAGATTAAAAACTAGGACAGAAATTAGAAATTTTGAGAAATTAAAAGTATATACACAAATATATATATACATATATACATTTATAAAGAGAGAGAGAGAAAGAAAAGAGAGAGAAAGAGAGAGAGAGAGAGAGAGAGAGAGAGAGAGAGAGAGAGAGAGAGAGAGATTAAAAAACAATTGGTTTGGCACCTTTTACAAGTATTGTGTTGATGAGGCTTCATGAAACAGCTGATGAGGTATCATCCTCATTTTTTAAAGACCACTAGATGGCACTCTCATCTTGAATTCATGAAGACATTGTATCATGATACCTGATGAGTCCTCATGCTCTCATCATTACCTATTACTACTTCCAGTGATGGGTTGATGGGGTCTCACGATACAGCATTAGTTGTTGGAGAAAAATCATGATTCACTGTCATCATTTTTCAAGGCCACTAGATGTTACTCTCTGCATTATAAATCTTGGCTCTGATTTACGAACTCAAAGAGTGACATTTAGTGGCAATGAATCACGATTCAGCTCCATCAACCCATCACTAACAACTTCTGTAAACGCATCCCTTTATTAAAAAAAAATCATGCTTTTGTCTGGTTACCTTGTTGTTAAGTTGCAGAGGTATTGCAACAAATATTTGCACTCATTTTGCTAAAATAAGAAGGAGGGTAAAAACTGTACATGTAAACAAAAAATGTGGTCCCATTAACCACAATCTCATGCGGTCCTGGTTCAATACACATCGGAGACAACACCATACATAAAGAACCCTTATCTTATTTGAGCAGTTGCTTTAGGTATTTCTGCAAACTCCACCGGGTGGGAATTGTAAATCACAAAGGAACAAAGATGGCAATCAGAGGAGTATTGTTTTCAAAGGAGACTAATGAAACCACCCAGTAAATGACCTGGAGATCTGCTGCGATATTGACTCCCTACTGACACCAGGACGCCACACACCAGATCTAGCTACACACTCCCGATTGTTGTGACTTGACCTGGCCCGAGTCAGATAAAGCCGCAAACCAGTTTGGCCCTTTTTCTCAGTTTGTTCCATCATTAGTATTTCGCACATCCGCCTGGATTTCTGTTCCACCGCAGAGGGCAACATGAGCGAGAGGTGATATTGTGCGTCACTGAGAAGCTGCTTTTCCCGTCGGTAATTCACATTTAATTGTAAATATCAGCTACAACCTTGCTTTGGAATACATTAGCATGTTTACAATTGTTGCTCTGTACTGGAAAACATGATCAAAGGAGCGAGTTTGTTTGAAGAATGAAGCGTTCAGCATATTTTAGGGTAACAAGAGCGGAGTTTCCCCCCTCTACAGTAGTCAGATGGTGTTACCACGTAACCTCTGTCTTCTCCTTGTTGGAGATTGTTGTCTTTGTGTATCTAGACTTTGATGTGATTCCCTGTTCAAGATGTGTATGGATATTAGTCGGATCTCACAAACACAAAGTGATCAAATTGCAGTCGCATTTCATCCAAACGCAGCTCTCTAGAACTGTGGTCCCTGAGGCATTTGTTACAGACAGAAAAAAATCATAAATTTTCTATTGATTATCACTATCTTATAGGTTTTTTGAAAATAGATGCTATTTTATATATGCCTGTGAATCTTGACACTGTTGTTTCACTCAAGTTTAGTCAAAAGATAAACCTTTAAACAAAGGGAAAAAGGTTTTTATATGAAGGTTGGACCCGGGCTCTAGGAGTCATGAATGCAGTAGCATTTTTTTTAAAGCCCACTAGATGTCACTCTCTGCTCTATAATCTACTACTGTTAACAGATGTTCCATTGAATCCTCACATTTATTATAAAGTGGTGCCACCTAATGATGAGCTTCACGAAGCTTCACTATCCTCCGACAGCTTCCCTTTAGTTTTTGAACTTATAATAACCATCATCATCATCATCTTCCTCTTCTTCTATTGGCCCATAATGGGACATACTGTAATTGCAACTTAATCATTCTCAACTAATTGAATTGGTCAGATGTTTTATAGTGATGGGTGGATGAAGCTTTATGAAACAGCTGATGAGGTATCATGATACAGTGTCACTCTAAGTTTGGAAACAATGTCAGGTTTGATTCAATTCATAGATCAGAGTCAAATATTACAAAGCAGAGAGTAACATCTAGTATCCCTATAAAATTAAGTCACTGTGTCATGATACCTTATCAGCTGTTTCATGAAGCGTCATCAACACATCGCTAATGTCATATAAACACTAAGTAACAGAAGTCAAGGAAACCCAAAGGTAGGTATAAAAGGCAATGCTCATAAAAAGTCACCTAAAAAAGGGATTTGTACTTAATAGTGATGGGTTGATGAGGCCTCGTGAAGCAGCATCAGCTGTCGGAGTTGAATCATTATTCAGTGTCATCATCCTCAGAGCCCATTAGATGACTCTATGAAACCTGGCATCATTTTTAAACTGGTCTGGCAGAAAAGAGCGGCTAAATATCTTATAAAATGATCTTACAAATATCTTGTACACACAGTGACATCTACTGCCCCATTCGAAATGAAGACACGGTATCATGAAACCTCATATTTAATGAAACCTCAACAACATCGGTAGCATTCTTTTTGTTATCCCTCCACCCACTTAATCAAAATCTCTAAAAGAAAGAAACTAATAAACTACCGCATTACGATCATCTAATTTCAGACTACTGCGATCAGACTATTCAGAACTTGAAAAAAGAAGTTATAATTAGCGTTGATTAACTTCTTTACTAGCGATCTATTGCTAACCGTCGACTCAGGCAACTCTACTGTTTTACTGCTCCTCGAACTAAATGCAGCTTTTGATACCGTGGACCACAGAATTCTCTTATCGTGCCTAAAAGAATGTGTAGGCATCACAGGTACGGCCTTTTCATGGTTCTAACAGTAGTATAGTCCTAACAAAGTGATCATAGCTATTCAGTGGTTCTAGGAGATTTCACTCCTCAGCTACAGCCCCTCTCACTTCTGGGGTCCCCCAAGGTTCCATCCTGGGTCACATACTCTTTTATTATATATACTGCCACTTGGGTCCATTTTTAAGAAACATAATATCGCTTTTCACTGCTTTGCAGATCATATCTAGATCTACCTTCCTTTTAAATGAAATGATCTGCTTGACTTTTTAAAAGATGTAAATTTCTGAATGAACAGGAACTTCTTAAATCTAAGATAAAAACAGATGTCATCATCTTTGGACACAACGGCCCTGACCGACCCTCAGGACTCTTAGGCTCGTCTCTTCCTAACGTCCAGTCATTTGTTCAAAATCTGTGTGTGCTTTTTGACAATGCATTCAAATTTGACAAGCGATTGAAGTCTCTTATCAGGAATGTTTTTTTTTTAATTGAAAATTTTAGCGAGGAAAAAAGGCTACCTCCCCCCTACTACTCTGGTGAGGGTAATCCATGTTTTTATCACCTCACAGCTGGAATATTGTTACTCTCTCTACTTCCACAAAACGCTGATGTCCTGCCTGGAACTCACGCAGAACGCCGTGGTACGCCTTCTGACTGGGAGGCACAAAAGAGAGCACACCACCCCAATATTGGACTCACTCCACTGGCTACCACTCAGTTTTAGGATTGATTTAAAAATTCTCTTTATTGTTTTTGAATCATTAAATGGTCTAGCACCTCAGTACCAGGCAGAACCGCTGCACATCCACACCCAGAGCTCTTCGATCAGCTAATCAGCTACTGCTGGATGTCCCCGAAACTAGGCTGAAGACCCGAGGGGAAAGAGACTTTGCAGGGGCAGCTCCTCGACTCTGGGATGCTGTGCCTTTGCACATCAGAGGCGCTAGGACTTTAAATCATCTTTAAAAACATACTTTTATTCCGTGGCAGTTATGACATTTTGAGTTGGACTCCTATTGCTTTCTTTTTCGTTTCTCTTATGTCTTGCTATGCCCTCTTAAATTTTTTTTATGTTGTCGCGTTTTATGCTTTTTAGGCCGTCTACTTTTATTGTTTATTAGTGTTAGTATTTTAAACGTGCTCTATAAATAAACTATGACTTGACTTCCTTCCCACACTTCTGTACTTCTGTAGGGTGTTCATTTGTACTTTATCATCATTGATATATTTAACAATTATTCGTCACAGAACAGATTAGAATCCATTAGGGTCTGGATTCTTACTAGTACAGATTGGAATCCTGCTCCTGAACAGGGATCTTGATCTTGATATGTTTATCAGAGATAAAAGTTAGTGACTCAGTATCAAAGAACTAATTTCCCCCTCACAAGCCAGTTCCAAAGTTGACGTCAAAGTGACAGAAAAAAGTAGCTTGTTCAAGTGATGGCAGTGGATGAGCAGCAGCAGAAAGAAGGTAAGGTAAGGTAAGGTACAACTTTATTGATCCCTCAGGAGGTCTCCTTCGGGAAATTGTTTTTTTCCAGTAGCCAATACATACAGCATTTTTTTTATAAAAAAAAAAAAAAAAAATCAAAATAAAATAAGAACAAGAGAAATAAAGAGAAAGAACACAATTACACAATCTAAGTCTAAAGATAAAGATAAAGAACATAGATCAAAGAAAAATAACAAAGACAAAGGATACAAAGACTAACATAGAACAGAACATCCAGATACTTTTACTCCACTCCTGCCCCCGAACTCAGAATTGTACAATTTTATAGCCCGAGGAATGAATGAGTCCCTGAGTCTATTTGTTTTGCACCTGGGTAGGAACATTCGTTACTCATTCTGCTTCTCTGCTCACTGATGACAGTGTTCAGAGGATGACTGTCATCATCCATGATGGACAGTAGTTTGTTCAATGATCTCCTCTCAGCAACTGTCACCAGTGAGTCCAGCTTCAACCACAGAGCCAAGCTTCTTGATCAACCTGTCCAACCTGTTGACACTCCTGTAGAATTCCCATTTGTCTTAGGACAGATTGGAATTCCAAAATTCAGATCCCAATACAGTAGTAGGATTTCAATCTGTACAAGTAGAGATCAAGTAGAATCTGGAATCCTACTAGCACGGATTGAAATTCCAATTTTCAGATTCTAGTTCAGTAATACAGTAGTAGGATTCCAATCTGTACTAGTACAATCTGTACAATCTGTACTAGTACAGTTTGGAATTCCAATCAGCACTAGTAAGATTCCAGATCCTACTGGATTCCAATCTGTACTTTGACATATTTACAATTTTATTTAAAACCACTGCGATATGTATCATGTTCACACTATTAAGAACTTTTATAGTGGAATAAAAATCACACAAAACACCTCAAGTCACGGTATACGAGTCATTCAACTAGTTTTAAGTTGATGTGTCATCACAACAAAAATATTAAGGTACACAAAACTACCTAGAGCTGCATTAATGTGTTCCGTGTTTAACATCAGAATTAGAAGACATTTATTGCCAGTGTTGCTTGTAGTAGTTTCCTATTTTCAATGACCTGCGGTAACAACTGAAGTTTCCCCAATGTAGGAAGAACAAATGTATATTTTATCTTTTCTTAAACGCAACATGTAAAAAAAAAAAAACCCGAAAAAAACCCGTTTGTTCCTGATGCGTCTCGCTGGCGTCTCCAGGTTTGCGTCCGAGCACATGTGTACTCTGCTCAGATTAAGATAAGTCTGAGTTATGACTGCCACCGGAAGAGTGAAACAGAGAGGATGGGAGAAGACAGACAATGATGGAGAGCGCAAACGCCAGAGACAGAGACGGCGCCCTGCACTCAGCACTTTCACTGACAAAGCACAAGCGTGTAGATGTCACCGACTCTTAAATCACTCCCACCGTTCTTCGAGCTCCATTTACATTTCAGGGAAACTATCCTGCCCCGAGCCAGAGAGGTTGTTTTACTTAACTACCTCAGGAAAGAAATATCAATTACAGTAATGCCCCCCCCCACCCCCACACACACACACTCCCCCTGAAGGATGTGTGCTGCTGAATGATGGAGGAGCTAATGCGGCTTAAAACACAAACGCTTCCTTATCCTGTTGCCAAACTTTGATTCCATTCCGATGTGTTAAGAGATTACGAAGCTTAAAATCCCTCTCGTATCGATCCATATTCCAGCTCCTGAGATGTTATTCCGCCGCCGTATAATCGTGCCGATGATTAAACATGCGCACATATCATTTCATGGCTTTGATTGGGGATACATATGCATGCGGGTTTCGAACTCGCACATTAAGTTGTGATTGTTTCGTGATTAAAGGATTCGGGATTAATTGTGTGATTGATGGCCCCGACCTGACGGAAGCTTCTCCAGAGTATTAGCTTTCTCATTAGCACATACGCTGGCCGGGAGGAGGATCAAGGGTTAATCACTGATGATGATGCTGATAAAAGGGGTCTGATCAATGCCCCCCCCCCTTGGTTACAGCAGGTACTACAGGTGAACTCAACACATTCTTTCTCTTGTGTAACGTTCACTATCTCTTCCCTGAAATACTTCTTAAAACCACTTTTATCTGGAAAGCACTCACCAACGTAGTTTGAAAAATATATCAAATTGGCCAAACTTTTTGTTAAACCCTACGAAACAAATGTGTTTTTGGTTTCCCTCGTGTTGTGTCCTGGCCAAGGTGAATGACCTCCGCCACTGCATATGTGTTTATGGAACCCTTGAGCCAGAAGAAACATAAGGAATACCACAAAAACATTTGTTTTCGGGCCTTCGGGTCACCTTGACCCTGAGATAACTCAAGGGGGAAGTATCACCATGTTTGGTTAATTTTTTTTAAATTTTAAAGAAATCTCATTTCAGTTGTGTTTGGATACTTTTCTTTTTACCCCAACTTTAACTAAACCTGACCCTGACCCTGACCCTGACCCTGACCCTGACCCTGACCCTGACCCTGACCCTGACCCTGACCCAGACCTTGACCTTGAACCAGACCAAGATCTAAACCAGCACAAACCTCTTAATTTATTTGCATTGCTTATTTTGTTAACAATTTAATTGCTTTTAGTTTTTCCATATATATACTGTATATCTATATATATATATATCTATATATATATATAGATATATATATATATATATCTATATATATATATAATTTTACTTATCATATTTAATATAATATCATATAGTACTGTATGAAGACTTTTATATGTGTATACGTATTTATTCTATTATTTCCTAATTTCCATATTTCGGTCAGAGTTACTATAGAACACAAATACACAAAATAAATATATACCAGCCTATCAGCTAACCCATCACTTGATTGACATACTGGACAGCCAGTCCGATGACAACTACTCCGTTTAAATTAATTTTATTTCTGACATTTACTACCAAAAGCGGTTTTCTGTCCATTTACACTCTTCTTGTCAAACGTAGAAATGTTGTTTTGCTTTGAATTTGATGTTTGAATTCTCAATGTATTTATGAATAATTGTATGTATATTTAGCATGTTTGTCATTTTATACGTAGCCAAGATGCTGAACACCTCTTCCCAAACCATGTGACTATTTATTTAAAAAAAAAATTTTTTCATTGTCTTTAAGTATATTCTCACCTAACTCTTATCCAAACCACTAACATTTTTAAATATTGTTTTTGAATATTCTAAATATCTTAATAAACTAATTAAATAATATATTATTTTAATTTATTTTATTAACCCCAATCAACCCTAACTCTTGTATTATTGTATTTATTTTTTTTTTTCAGAATATATTAAAACAAAAATTATGTTTTAATGTATTGCCTTCATTGTTTTAAAGTATTTTTTCACCCTTAGACTTAGATTGTATGATCTTGTTCTTTCTCTTTATTTCTCTTTGTTCTTGTTCTTATTTTATTTTGATTTATTTTTTATGAAAAATTGCTGTATTTGCTGTGGCTATTGGAAAAAAACAATTGAATCAATTTATCAATAAAATTCTACCTTACCTTACCTTACCTTAACCTAACTCTTATCCCGACACAAGAAGCCCTTTAATTATCTTCATTTTCTTTCTCACATTTTTTTTATATTTTGTTATCTTTAAAATATCGTGTTATTATTTAATAATTAATTTAAAGTGTCCATCGATCCATACTCAGTTTTGTGGGCGTTTTAGTGACAATTTAGTGTGTATGGAGCACTACATCTCACATACTAAGAATTAAGACGCACTTTTGCACTAAAAACAAGTTTTAGTGCACAAGTATGAGATTTTAGACACAGCTTTGGTCTCAGCCAAAACAGATGGTTTCAAGTGGGCGGGGCTTAGGCGCATTTTCTAATGTAAATATATTTATTAAATGAGAGTTTTTTGCAAACATACTTATGAGTATAATAGAGGTCCTAGATCAATTTAAGAGACACATTAGGTGCCCTTTAAGTTAGATCTAGAAAAAAAGAATGTATTAAGTTTGATTTATTTGAACATTTAAACTAATAACTCAGACTGAAACCTAATCCTAGACACATCACGTCATGCCGGGTCAACAAAAAGAATCATTCCAAGACAGGAATAGACAAACAGATCTGGTGATTCCATGAACATAAGGTCATGAACAGAAAAGAATCAATTATTCAAAGCAGTCCTATAAAGAGTCACGAAGCTATTTTGTAAAAAAGAAAGAATTCATGCCAAGAGGTAAAGCAGCTTCGCAGGCTGAGTTGTTGATTTATAATAATAAATGTGCTGGCGAGTAGCTTCCAGCAGAGAGTTCAAATTGATGCTGCGCTAACACAACACACCCTGAACACCATCCAAAACAGCAGCCGCAATAACATACTCTGATGTAGATTTGCAACTACGCAGTAAATAAATATTAAACAGATGCAAACACTTGCTGGTTTGTTTGCTCAGGCAATATGAGAATGCTGAGGCTGCTGGCGGTTTTATTGCTCTGCGTGTTGGCAACATCAGGGGTTTGCTCGGTGATCATTTCTGCCGTTACGCTGCTGTCATTTGATTATTCACACTCTTTTCAATTATCACCTCAGTCTTCCTCGTGGCTTTTGTGAGAAAACAACCTCAAAAGTCTCAGTGTTCTGAAACTTATTCTACAATTTTGCACATTATCTTGGTTATCGATGGAAATAAAAGCCTCAAACTTGAATAACATTTTAAGTTTGATACTTGTTTGGGTTACTTACTGAACACTACTATTGTGTGAATGCAGGGAAGCATTCACACACTTGAGATCCTGTTTTCTTCCAAACTAAACTTTTGCATTCTTCTCCTCCCACAACTTTGATTTCAACCGTTCAAACTTTTATCAATTCAGCTCGTTTCCAAAATGCGAGCTATGTTCTGGCATTCTTTTATCTCTTCCACTCTGTCTTTTGTTCCCCCTTTTCTACCCCATTCATTTCAGTGGGGAAAATCTTCAACTCATGTTTCAACTCCTTCCACATTGACCTACTACTTTTACTACTGCTTTTACTACTAATTCTACTCCTAATTTTGTATTCTACTAATTCTACTTTTACTACTAATTCCAAATCATCTACTTTAACTACTAATTCCACTACTACGTAAACACACTACGTTGTAAAACAACTACGTTGTTTTGATTGTTTAAGCGCTTTGTGACCCTGGTCTCGAAAAGCGCTATATAAATAAATATTACTTACTTACTTACTACTTCTACAATTACTAATTCCACTTCTTCTACTTTAACTACTAATTCCAACTCTTCTACTTTTATTACAAATTCAACTACAATTTCTACTACTTATACTACTACTAATTCTACTTTTACTACTAATTCTACTAATACTTTTAGTTTTCTACTACTTTTATTTTTACTACTAATTTCACTTCTTCTACTTTAACTACTAATTCCACCTCTTCTCCTTTTATTATTAATTCCACTACTACATCTACTACTACTAATTCTACTTTTACTACTAGTTTTACTACTACTTTTAGTTTTCTACTACTTCTTCTTGTACTTCTAATTCCACTTCTTCTTCTTTTATCATTAATTCCACTACTACTTCCACAGCACAGCAGGGGCAGCATTCACTCTGCATTTGCTTCTGGAAATGCAGTGTGAATGCTATTTATAGTTTACTATTATTGTCTATTTAACTTCTATACAGGGTTGTTCTGACTTTATCTAAGAGGGCCACAGTTGTTAAAAGGAAATTATCTTGTTCAAATCGCGCTATACATCCATCCATCCCTCTAGTAGTAGTAGTAGTAGTAGTAGTAGGAGTAGTACACTTGTACTTAGAAGTGTTTTTTCATGCAACATAAACATGACGTTAAGTTGTGATATCATATTATTAATCAACTTTCTCTCGTTTAGTGATGTTTTGTTTCCCATCAACTCATTTTGTGCTGCTAAAATATTTATACAGAAGAAGATTGATGTGTGCGTTGACTCAAGTACACACTGGTATCGTGACGCACAACCATATCTTGTCTTTATGACTCACTAACATCAACCACAAGCCAAGTATTTCATAACACTAATAGTTTCAGTAACTCGAGGCACATTCTCTTCCAGAAGTAGAACTTTTTGAGTCTTAAACTCATCAGCGACACGGAAAGTGTGTTTACGTTGAGTTTCTTCTCTGCACTCTCAACAACCTTGGGTTATATTGAGCGGAACGTATTTGAAACACATCTCCGAGGACCATTTCCAGCACTTTAATTTCACTGACTCTAGGTTTTTACTTTCAGTATTTAATGCAGAGGAAACCAGGAGAAGCCACGAGCGGAAGATGCGTTTTAATCTTTTTGTTTTCTTTCAAAACATCATCTTCGTCGGCTTTGCGTGCTGCAGCCTCAGTCGATGTCCTCTGGTGGATATTAGCTGAGGAAAATAATCAAGGATTGTGTGAAAAGTTAGCGTTAATACAAGCAGACTTTATTCAAATCAAGGCTTCATTTGGATTCACGAGCATTTATTATCGTTTACATTGAATGACTGAGACCGTTGACATCTGGAGCAATTTATGGAGCTTTTATCCAAAGAGTTAATGTCTAAACAACAAACCTTTTATCTAATTTTAGTTTAAATAAAATAATCTGCTGTTGTTTCTTCTGCTGTTGTTGCTATCATTATCTTTCTATTTTTATTGCAGTTGTTGTCGTTTTAGCTGTTGTTTGTGTTGCTGCTGTGGTTGTTGCTGTTCTAGTTGTCGTTGTTGTTGCCGTCATTGTTTCTTGTTTTTCTGTTGTTGCTTCTGTTATTGTTGTCATGTTTGCTGTTGTCGCCGTTTTTCATGTTGATGACGTTGCTGTTGTCTTTGTTGCTGCTGTTGTAGTCGTCATTGTTGTTGCCGCTTTCTTGTTGTCGTCATTGTTTATTTTTTTTAATGTTGTTGCTGCTTTTGTTTCTGTTGTCATTGTTGTCCTGTTTGCTGTTGTCGCCGTTTTTATGTTGATGATGTTGCTGTATGTTTTGTTGCTGCTGTTCTAGTTGTCATAGTTGTTGCTGTCATTGTTTTTTTTTTTATGTTGTTGCTGCTGTTGTTTCTGTTATCGTTGTTGTCGTGATGGCTGTTGTCGTTATTTTTGATGTTAAAGACTTTGTTGTTGTTTTTGTTGCTGCTGTTCTAGTTGTCATTATTGTTGCCGCTTTTTTGTTGCCGTCGATGTTTCTTGTTATAATGTTGTAGCTGCTGTTGTTTCTGTTATTGTTGTTGCGTTTGCTTATGTAATCGTTTTTGATGTTGACGTTGCTGTTGTTTTTTCTGCTGCCATTGTTTCTTTTTTTATGTTGTTGCTGCTGTTGTTTCTGTTATCGTTGTTGTCGTGTTATGCTGCTGTTGTCGTTTTTGATGTTGTTGTTTTTGTTGATGGACTGTAAGTAAGTAAGTAAGTAAGTCATTTGTATTTGTACAGCGCTTTTCCAGACCAGGGTCACAAAGCGCTTGAACAATCAAAACAATATTCCATAAAGTATATACTTACTGTTCAGACATTTACTTCTTTAATTCTTCCTCCAGCCTTCGTGGAGACAAAGAGCAACGCAGGACTTCGAGGGTCTTTTCTGCTTAAGTTTGGCTCAAACCCTCGAGCGAGACTTCAGGACCTTGGAGAGCGCCCAGGCTCAGGCCACTATTTGGAAAGTAAAACAACCTGGCATTGCCCAAGTATATAAAATATGATATTCTACAATTAACCAAATAAGTTTGGAGAGACAGGGGGAAGAAATTAAAGGGTAGAATCAGCTGCGATATGAAAGTATATCAGTGCTAATGTTTAAATGTAACATTTCAAACTCTTAACTTTGAATTTCTTTTAAATAATTGGATTTATTAATTGAAAGATTGAAATCATTTTTATTATTATTATTGATGTAAGTAGAGCAGCTTCCCATGTGAGCAGCATTTAATCAGACTGTTCAATAACATAATAACTCAATAATAATGTTTCATCAACTATTCTAATATTTTTAAACTAATGATTTTTTACCTGTTGTTTAAAATTGTATTTCCAATCATTTAAAAAATAAATGTTGGACTTTTTTTATTTTTAAAACCTTTCAAATAAAATTTTGAAATGTTTTTATATTTGTATTAAAAACTATATGTTAAAAGATGTGTTCATTTTTCATATAAGTTTCTTGAATATTCAATAAAAACTTAAATAAATAAATGAACATTAGAAAAGTTAAATACAACCATTAAATATTTTAATGGAATTAATATTATTTCATACTTAGTGATGGAAGTCATCCGTATTCAAAATGTATTAAATATGTTTTCAATTTCATCAAAATTGGTCGCATTTGAATTTGAATAAAGATCTTCTGCCCCTAAAACCTTAAAACAAACACTGTCACTGTTTTATATTTTATACTAATTAATATTCCTATGAACAATCAAACGGAAGTTTATAAAGTGTAAATCAAAAATGAATAGTGACATGAAATCTTAAGGTTTTCCCACTGATAACAACAGGGGTCTTGAACTCATGGTTACAGAGATACATGTTGCAGTTTGGACACATCAAAAATAATAATTATTTAAACAAGTATCAGCCATTTACTCATATTGGTTTTACCTTTGAATAATTAGTTAGTTTTGATCCTATAATTATTTTTAAAAGAAACTTTTATTTTTTTATTTTATCGAAAATTAAGAATAAACAGTTAAACTTTAGAAAAATGGTAACAGTCCTATACTATATTTTAGCTTGATAAAAAAAACAACAACATTATTTTCTTCATTAAATCACAGTGATCTAAATAGGGATTGAGAGTTTTGATTTATCTTCGATCTTTATTGTCTTTCAAGTCCTGAAGTTGGTCCTCCGTGTTTAATTTATTTTTCAGCCGAAACACACAGGATCTACAAGTAGGTGACTAATAAAAAAAGATAATTTTCTTCAGGAGTCTGAGAGACAACAAACCTTTTTTTTTTACATCAAAGCTCCTAATGGTGTCAATGCAATTTGATTTACAGTATCTTTATATTCTTAATGTTTGAATGGAAGCATCAAATAAAACAAATACGTTCATGGATAACATAATTTATTCACCAGGTCAATACATTATAATGAGTATCTACATGAGTAGTTATTGTCTGGGTCACAGTGGCTCTTGAAAATGACAGACGCCGGATCAGGGAATAAAAAGAGACAGACTTTAGTTATTAAATAACACGAGTAGACGATATATTTAACTTCATCTGTCGTGCTCTTGACAGTTCTTACTTTTGCAATAATCACTTGTTTATGAACCTCCAGGATGAACCGGTTTGTCACCGCGATGTAACGACGACTCCAGCTTGTTTAACTCAGGCCCGGCTTCATAGAAGAAAGTTCAGCGGGTCAAAGCGTCTGATATCAAGAATCTGCCTCTAAGTGAAGCCTGATCTTTAAAGCTGGAAGAGTGTGAGACAAGCAGAATTTACAGCTATCAAAACAGCGTCGTGCTTGGCTTATCATAGCAGTTTCTCATGAGCACGCACTAACCTCTGGAAGTGCAGCTCGTCTTAATCGTCCGGAAAATTGTCGTCTGTGCAGGGAAAGGCAGCGTTTATGGACTTTAAGTTCATCTCATTTCCTTCTGTCTGGTCGGAGGGAAAGTGCAAGTCTGGACAAATTGTTGCACAACTTATTTTTTACTATTAAGTCAAAGATGTTTTTTTTTTAAACATTTTTTCAGGAGGTTATTTTTCAATACCTGGAGAATAGTAGGCTTATAATAGTAGGAATATGAGGCTTCATGAAACAGTGTCTTCATTTTGAAAGGCCACTCGATGTCACTCTTATTCATAATCTTTGGCTCTGATCTAATTAATCACTGAAGCCTGGCATACTTTTTCACTTTCTGGTCTTTCAAAACGAAGTCTTGCATCACGACACCTGTTAGATGAAGCCTCATCAACCCACAATTCCTGGAGAAAATACTTGAGGGAACAGATCCACCCCATGTAGTCAAATATACATGAAAGTAAAACCGGTATCATTGTTATTCATACAATCTTAAGGCCTTATTTCATTATATATTTTTTCAATTTGTATTTTTTCTTAGAGAGAAGGGAACATTTGAAAATGTAGAAGGAACAGTTATCATAGATATATATTAGTTGTTGAGGTTTTCATCCTGCTTTTACTCGACTGTAAAGTCAAATACACTTATATTATTATTATTATATATGTTCGCACAGCAATGTTAGAAACATAATAATGAACTGAAGCTTCATGAAACAGTGTCCTCAGCTTAAAAGATAGGAACAATTTTAATGGGGTATATGTAAGTAGTGATGGTTTAATGAGGCTTCATGAAACAGCTGATGAGGTATCATGATACAGTGTCTTCATTTTGACAAGGCCACTCTATTAAGTTATTTGCTTTACAATATTTGCCACTGATATACTAAATCAATAGTCAGTCACATCTAGTGGTCTTTTAAAATGAATTTCATGAGGCCTCAGAGGCACTAGAGTCAACCAGATGTTTTATCTTTAATCTTCTGGGTTTTTAATCTAAGAAATCTATTGAGTAGTGATGGACTGGTAAGGTCTCATTAAACAGTTTGGAGGTGAAACCACTGTGTCATGAAACAGTGTCTTACCTTTAAAAGGACACTAGATGTCACTCTCTGCTTTAAAATCCTTGGCTCTGATCTACTAAGTAAATGAAACTTGGCATCATTTTCAAAGTTGGACTGACATCTAGTGGCCTTTTAAAGGTAAGACACTGTTTCATGACACAGTGGCTTCACTATGAAACTGTTTCATGACAGAGTGACTTCACTATGAAACTGTTTCATGACACAGTGACTTCCTTTATGAAACTGTTTCATGACACAGTGACTTCACTATGAAACTGTTTCATGACACAGTGGCTTCACTATGAAACTGTTTCATGACACAGTGGCTTCACTATGAAACTGTTTCATGACACAGTGACTTCACTATGAAACTGTTTCATGACACAGTGGCTTCACTATGGAACTGTTTCATGACCCATCTCTAATAATGAGTTATGATAACGGTGTAGCCAGTGGTGGGATAACAAGGCCTCATGAAACCACTTATGAGGTATCATGATACAGTGTTTCATTCATTGAAAGACCAGTAGATGGCAATTTATAATGCTTGACTCTCTATTTTATAATGCAATAATTTTCAAATTAAAGTGCCATCTAGTGGCCTTTTTAAATTGAAGACACTGTTTCATGAAGCCTCATCAACTGTTTCATGAAGCCTCATCAATAGTTCAAAGCAATATAAACGGAGAGGGGGTTCCTTCCGGTGGCCTTAGAAAGCAAGAACACTGTATCAGGAAGCATCATGAGCCCATCACTACTGTATTAAAGGCATCAGGATGTGTTTCAATATAAGGTAGAATATGTCCATGTTCCATTAGTCAACGTATATATTGCAAAAAGCGACTTGAATATGAATCAGAATCACTTTCCTCATGACGTGACAACTTGCAACTGTCCCCAAACTCACTTCCACCACACAAAGTTTCTAAAAAAGAAAAACTTCTGAAGTTCATCCGGACTTTATAAAACGACGACGGTTCTATATTTTTTTGTTAATATCTAAGGATCAATAGGAAAAGTTGTGTTTTTGTTTGCGGCACAGTCTGGACTGAGCAGCTGCAGCAACAGCTGGTTGGTAAAAAGATTAAAAGCAGTTGTCAATTGATGCCTCAAGAGACAAATCACCGCTATGATAAAGAATTAAAAATAGTTTGTTGTGCATTATTGTGTGTGTCTGTCTGAGCTTGTACCATTTGTTAACAAAAAAATAATTAAAAAGTCATGGATTATAAAATAACATTAATTGGATAAAGGACCTGATTTTAATTTTTTTTTAAACAACGTAAAAACAAAAAAAATCAGCAGAATATAGTCAGTTCAGGAGATGAAAATTGACTTTTAAATGACCAAACTCATCGGAGTGAAGTCAGATGTCCAACACGCTGCTTGTATTTGACAACAAGGACAAACATCTCGTCCACGCCAAACAAATCTGCTGCCACTGTTTGTTTGCTCCGGCGTACCTGATCCCGTCTTACTTAATGTGTCTCCATTTACATTAACGCACGTCACTCCGGAATCACTTTCATTTGCCTTTGCCAACTCAATAAACCCCCAAATTTCCCAAACGGCCTCTGTGTCAGTGCCCTTCGCACTTCCTAACAGCCAGTTGACAATAACAATCAGCCCAGTGATGTCTGTGTCTGCTCGCGGGTCGAGCGGCAGATTAGGTTTTAATGTTGGGCAGGTTAGCTGACCGAACCGTTGATTGTTGACCATAAGCTGGTCCGTTCAAGTGTGGTACTCGACTCGCCAAAGACTCCCACTGCAGGAGGCAGAGATGAGCCAATGGACCGGTCAAATGAGGAATGTGGGAGGAGCCAATGAACTCACCTCTACTTCATTCATTCATTCATTTTATGTGCCGCTTAATCCCTTTGTGGGGGTCGCGTGGGGCTGGAGTCAATCCCAGTTTCCTCGGGTAAGAGGCGGGGGACACCCTGGACAGGACACCAGTCCGTCTCATGACACACAAAGACACACAACCATTCACGCACACACTCATACCTACAAAGTAAGTAATTCATTTATATTTGTAGAGCGCTTTTCCAGACCAGGGTCACAAATGACTTAAACAATCAAAATAATTCCTCAATAAAGTATATACTTTAAAGGTCAAGATAAAACTGAAAACAACACAGGAATTCCAGAAAATCAAGGAAAAGCACAAATAAAAGTGTCTTCAGATGTTTCTTGAAGGAGTCAGTAGATCATCAAACACAGAGATGGTTCTTGAAGGAGTCAGTAGATCATCAAACACAGATGTTTCTTGAAGGAGTCAGTAGATCATCAAACACAGAGATGTTTCTTGAAGGAGTCAGTAGATCATCAAACACAGAGATGTTTCTTGAAGGAGTCAGTAGATCATCAAACACAGAGATGTTTCTTGAAGGAGTCAGTAGATCATCAAACACAGAGATGTTTCTTGAAGGAGTCAGTAGATCATCAAACACAGATGTTTCTTGAAGGAGTCAGTAGATCATCAAACACAGATGTTTCTTGAAGGAGTCAGTAGATCATCAAACACAGATGTTTCTTGAAGGAGTCAGTAGATCACCAAACACAGATGTTTCTTGAAGGAGTCAGTAGATCATCAAACACAGATGTTTCTTGAAGGAGTCAGTAGATCATCAAACACAGATGTTTCTTGAAGTAGTCAGTAGATCATCAAACACAGATGTTTCTTGAAGGAGTCAGTAGATCATCAAACACAGAGATGGTTCCAAAGCTTAGGAGCAACAGTCTGGAAGGATTTCTCTCCTGTGAACCGTGTTCAGGATCCATCAGTAGATTCTGATCCACAGACCTCAGAGCCCGAGCTGGGGTGTAAGTCTGGATCAGATCACTGATGGAAGTCTGCTTGAATGCAGTCATCATATTTATAAAAGCTTTGACTGTATTTATTTGGCCCTTCATGAGGTCAAAAGTGCGATCTCTAGACTAGAAAAACATCAGAACTAACCTTTTTATTTTCTATTCATTTGTAATATTCATTTCGACGTAAAATAACACTAGTATTTGACCTACAATTTGGGTTTTTTTTTTCTTCTTTTATTAAACATTAATATATATATTTTCCTTGAAATTATTTATATAATTAATATAATCCTTATAATTATACAGTATATATATATATATTTAATATTGAATGATAACTAGATAGACTACTAATAGATAATCTTATATACAGTAAATAACAATTGCAGTTCATTTATCTTACTTTTAAGATGCTTTAATTTAACTTTTTATTTGAGTTTTTGTTCCTCTTCTTTCAAACGGCTTGCAAATGTTTAACTACCAGCTGTAGCAGCAGGAGTTGAAGATGTAAAAGAGAAGGAAACGTTCAGTTTTCAGTTGAACTGGTGAAGATTTTGGTGTTTTAACGTGTTTATTTCCCGAGAATAATCTTGGTACGATGTTCACATTTTGCCGAGACTTCAGGTCGTGTTGGTAAAATGTGTGTAATGTTTTGTTTGTGCTCACCGTTGCTCACACACCCCTGCATTAACAAAACATTTCATGTCGTTCCTCTGGTCTCACATCTGTCTCGGATGTACCGCGATGCCTCAGCAGGTTGTGTCGGAATCATGAAAATAATATTAATTAAACCTTCCTTTACTAATTGTGTGTTACTTTTGGCTGTCAACCAATTATGTTGAACACTCTTGGGGAGACGCAAGATCCCCGGCTCACTGTGAAACTCAAGCTGTCATTGCATTTCAATAAGCATGTATTTAATTAACATACTAGGCCAGTGGAGCACATCAGTGTTTGTTTCTCTCACAGCTGCGTGTTTGCGTCGCGCACTCAGCCAACGTTGAGGAACCACAACTCTTCGCTGAAGACCGATGGCGAACGAGGATTTCACATGCGCTTATCAATCTTACGGCTCGGCACGATGGCTTCCAGCACGTGAATTAATTTGCAAGAGTGCACGACATTTGAAGGAGCTAAAGCTAATGTGAGTTTCACTCCTAACGTGCGTTTGTCTCGTGGGTCAGTTCGTTTTCTTTAGCGAGCGCCGGCTTAACAACACAGGAAAAATCATCCATCATCTGGATTTAGCCGCACAACACTAATGTCTCGCAGACAGCACAATGCCATAACTCCACCAGGGACAAATGCATTTTAGAAGAAGTGTGTGTCTGTGTGTGTGGGTGTGTGTGTGTGTTGTTCTCACGAGCAAGATGCATGAGGTTGAAATGGCATAATAGTGACAGAGTGAGCTAAACTCACAACCATAGCTGCTGTCAGCTGACCGTACACAACCTCTCACACACAAACACACACACACACATAAAGACAGACATGCAAAAACACACATGAACACATACACAGACAAACATGCAGATGAAACACACACAAAGGCACATAAACAAACTCATGCAAACAAAAAAACACACATGCACTCACATGAACAAACACAAAACACACTCATACACAAACGCAGACAAACAACACACACAAAAGAAAAGTACACACAAGCAAAGGCAAGTGCACACACACATGGAGAACACATATACAAACATATGAAAAACATACACAAACAAATGCATACAAATGAGCCAACACAAAAAAAACAGACACATATTGTACACACAAAACCTAACCGTACGCACATACACACACATAATGCAAGACACAAACACAAATGCACGCACATAAACACACACAAAACACATATGCACAAAGGCACACATCACACGCGCATACACACAAACACAAAAACACATAGCACACACAACACACACAGAGGCAAGTACACACAAACACACATGCAAACATATGCAGAATGACACAAAGACAAATGCATGCACACAAAAACATGCACGCACATAAACAAACACAACACACAAAAAAACAAAGGCACACACATGAGCTGCACGCACACACAAACACACACACACACACATAAAGACAGAAATGCAAAAACACACATGAACACATACACAGACAAACATGCAGATGAAACACACACAAAGGCACATAAACAATCTCATGCAAACAAAAAAACACACATGCACTCACATGAACAAACACAAAACACACTCATACACAGACGCAGACAAACAACACACACAAAAGAAAAGTACACACAAGCAAACAAGCACACACAGACAAAGGCAAGTGCACACACACATGGAGAACACATATACAAACATATGAAAAACACACACAAACAAATGCATACAAATGAGCCAACACAAAAAAAACAGACACATGTTGCACACACAAAACCTACCCGTACGCACATACACACACATAATGCACGACACAAACACAAATGCACGCACATAAACACACACAGAGGCAAGTACACACAAACACACATTCAAACATATGCAGAATGACACACAAACAAATGCATGCACACAAAAACATGCACGCACATAAACAAACACAACACACAAACAAACAAAGGCACACACGTGAGCTGCACGCGCACACAAACACACACACACACACATAAAGACAGAAATGCAAAAACACACATGAAAACATACACAGACAAACATGCAGATGAAACACACAAAAAGGCACATAAACAAACGCATGCAAACAAAAAAACACACATGCACTCAAATGAACAAACACAAAACACACTCATACACAAACGCAGACAAACAACACACACAAAAGAAAAGTACACACAAGCAAACAAGCACACACAAACAAAGGCAAGTGCATGGAGAACACATATACAAACATATTGAAAAACACACACAAGCAAATGCATACAAATGAGCCAACACAAAAAAAACAGACACATATTGCACACACAAAACCTACCCGTACGCACATACACACACATAATGCACGACACAAACACAAATGCACGCACATAAACACACACTGAAACACATATGCACAAAGGCACACATCACACGCGCATACACAGAGGCAAGTACACACAAACACACATGCAAACATATGCAGAATGACACACAAACAAATGCATGCACACAAGCACGCACATTTACACACATCTACACGCAAACACATACACACACCTGCACACAAACACAAAATCACACAGATCACAAAAGTGATACATGCACAGAATCACACTCACACAAAACAAAAACAGACACACATGCAGCTACACTGGAACTATAGCTGCCATCAGCTGACCATACACACACACACACACACACACTCATGAACACTGACACACACGTACAAAGACACACACACTTGCTGCATGATCAGCTGAAAAAGTGCACAAAGCAGCATCTATTGATTTATCCATGATATCAGGAAGAGAAAGGTCCGTCTCCGTACAAACCCTCCCTTCATTTCATCCCAGATTCTACCTGCTCTCCGAGCGCTGTCACACATAATGAGGCCTGAACTGGAGACGAAGCAAACCCACAACCCACGACCGTCACCGCAGCACAAACAACATCCGCGGAGACCAGGGCAGAAATATTTTAGCATAAAACTCTTCTTCTCCGCACAATCCCCTGTGTTTCCTCCCGGCGTGTTACCCAATGATGTGTCGACCAATCCGCTCGTCCCATTAGGCTTTGCAAGGTCACAAATTCAAATGATGTCATATGTGTCGCAGCTAATTGTTACCCACGGGGAACAGATTTCGGCAAGAATAATTTCCCAGCATAAAAAAGACGACGGCCTATATTTCGAGGTACTTTGGTTCCAATTACATGTTTGATGCATCCAAGATAGGTTTAATCCCCGATCAGCAAATATTCCACCAGATAAAAAAAAAATCCTGTAATTATTGAAGAGACTCTATTTCAAACTCATACGAGATGCAATTGGATGAGATGAAGTCAACGTCAAGCTCCAGCTTCATTTCCATCTTTCTAATTTCACATCTAACCAGCTCAGTTGGTCCAAAGATAGAATTCCGAGGCTTTCGACTGGCGCCACCTTTAAAGGTGTTCAAACAGATAAGTTGCGTCTCACCAGCGTCAGCCTCGGTCGCTCCCTGTGAATAAGCGTCTTCATTTTATGCTCTTTGAAAATATCACAATTTTCCCTTTTCTTTCTATTTGAATCAGAGCCAGAGTAGAGGTACTGATCCTTCTATTGGTTCCATCTGTCCGTACGCCATCCAAGAAACCTGTGAACGCATGATGAGGCAGAAGCATTGGCCTGTTTCGGAACGGCCATGTTTTTATGGAAACCCATTTGGGACAAAAAAGGAGTGTGTCGGGTTCGGAAACTGATTTAGAGCTGAAAATAAAAGATATCAGTTTAAGGTCACAATCATTTTACTTGTACAAGGAGAGCAATACATAACATACAATATCAGAGTCTGACTTCTATGTGGCAAAAACACAAGCGCACACAAAGATGCAAATACACAAGCAAACACACACACACAGAAGAATCACAAACATGCAAATAGGCTCACAAACAAACACAACAAACGCACAATAAAACGCACAATTACATACATACTTAAGCATACAAAATCACATGTTGATCACATTAACGCACATGACATCGGACACACACAATCATAAGCACACAAATGCAAAAGCAAACACAGACTCACTGACCCACACAGGCAGAAATTGAAAAACACAAACGTAGAAACACACAAACACATGCATAAGCATTCACACAGAGAAACAGATACACACACACGACAGACCAGACAGACACAAACAAGTGGAGAAGCTTACTTACACACAGACACAGACTCACACAAACAAGCAGACAAACTCACCGTGACAAAACAAAGCAGACAAACTTACTCACACACAGACACAAAGAAACACACAAACACATAACTAGAAGAGAGAAAGCACAGAGCTGTGAATTCGCTGTTATATCTCTTTAACGGTTACACAAGGTGTTAATTGTCTCGACATTCTCAGCTGTATGACCAAAGTTGTGTTTTCGACTGCACAAATAGATTGCTGCTATGCCAGATTGTGTAACGACACAAATATACTCCGGACAAGCTAAGACGCACTCATTCCCCAATCGTGCCAATTCTCCGGATCGTGAATTGCCGCCATTCCTGTCCCTAAACCAGGAGGTTTGGAATACATTTTGACCGGTTCCTTCGTAACGGTGTCAGTCGGACTCGTGCTCGGATCCCGAGAGTGAAGTAATTACCAAGAGCATGTGATTAGAATGTCATTTGGCTGACAAGGCCTAATTAGAGACGCCCCATCTCGTCATCCGTCCTCCGATGACAGTCCATAATGGGCACGGGACCGGAATCACATCGGTGAACTTTCTCGACATTGTAACTCAAAAAAAAAAAAAAAACGAAATGGCCCTGGTGGTAATTTGTGTCAATCCATTCAGGTTAAACATCCTGCCTTAACACATTGCTCCAGACTCAGCTGTAAGAATGGTTTGTCTTTCTCTTGACCTTCAATGCCTTTTGTCAGTTTTGACACGGCGAACAATGAAGCTGGAGCTCAGCATGGCACGTCTTGCCCAAGGGCACTTCAGTTCGTGAAGCAAAACACTTCCACGCCCGTGCTAATTCATACACCGTTCTCAAGTTTAAGCAGATTTTAGCCCCTATAAAAAACGCATATTATATTTTAAAAATATTTTTCAATTGTTGAAAAAGTTTCAATTTTATATATTTTTTTATAGCTTAAAGCTTTTTTTTTCCAAGTTGTGCACATCATTTATTATTTGACTATTTTATGTTTAGTGATGGGTTGATGAGGCTTCATGAAACAGCTGATGATGTATCACAATACAGTGTCTTTATTTCGGAAGGCCACTAGATGGCAGTCTCTGCTTTATACTATTTGGCTATGCTATACTTGAATGTAACCTATGTTAATTTTCTAACTGACATCTAGTGTCCTTTCCAAATTAATGCACTGTATCATGATACCTCATCAGCTGTTTTATGAAGCCTCATCAACACATCACTAGTTATTTCTTTCTCAAATCTTCCATATTCCAGACAATATCGTCATAATCCACTAATTTGATACAGAACTCTGCAGACAGAATTCTGAGCTGCTCTAGTAGAAGAACTCACATTTCTCCGATCCTTAAAACTCTTCACTGGCTGCCAGTTTCTTTCAGGATCAACTTAAAATTCTGGTTCTTACTTTCAGATCTATTCATGGTCAGACCTTCCATCAGTGAACTGATCCAGACTTACACCCCAGCTCGGGCTCTGAGGTCTGTGGATCAGAATCTACTGATGGTTCCTGAACACGGTTCAGGTCCAGAGGAGAGAAATCCTTCCAGACTGTTGCTCCTAAGCTTTGGAACCATCTCTGTGTTTGATGATCTACTGACTCCTTCAAGAAACATCTTAAGTATATATTTTATTGAGTTTAGTTTTGATTGTTTAAGCACTTTATGACCCTGGTCAAGAAAAGCCCTCGAAAAATATAATTTACTTACTTAATTACTTAAATTGAATAAATATATGACACATTTCTTAATACTCAATTTCATACTGTCCTGTTCCTTTTTTTTAATCTTTATATCTTTTGATTAAGTGGATTTTTTGATTATTTCGAGAAAACTCGTGATATTCCTTGTGAGGCACATTTTCTAACTTTAGTTTCTAAAGCTCTCTTGTTATCCATTTGATTAACTTTCATCATGGTGCCACTGTTGCCATCCAGTATGACAACGTTTTTTATTAACTCCCAGTGTCAAAACGTCAGGGATGCGTCTTTTTAATTTAGGCTTGTATCTATGGAACACGCTGGCTGAGCTCCTGAGGGTTGTTGATAGTATCAATAATATAAGACAGAAACTTTCCCTTTGACTTTTTCAAGTCTCCCTTGTGCATGAACTTTGTCTATTAATTTGCCTTTTCTTAATTTTACAGGGTTGATATTTTGACTCATGGCCTCCTGGCGAACACGAATATAATGATTTCATTTGTGGTTATTTTGCACAAATGCAAGTGATGTGTCAATGAAGCTTTGTGAAACAGTACCCCCTTTTTTACTCCAATCGATGTCACTATCTATATTATATATTTTTGTATAGCTATTCTATTGAAACTTCACATGTATTTAGACGGAGGGCGCCACCTACTGACGTGAAAAAAAGAACAACATGACACTGCTTTATTTATCTTCATTAACCCACCACTAGTAAATGCTAATTAACTGGGACTTTTTGACCACATGTTGATACCCTACATCAGAAAACAACATATTAACGTAGACAGTGTGAGAAATTAATCTTTATTTGAAAGATAGAAGTTTAAGTGTCGTGAGTTTGTGATCTTCTGATATGCTTTAAACAAGTGTACATAAACACACAATGTGGGGTATTGGATGTAAACAGCTTTTTTTTTTAAATACCAGTGGACCTATTCAAGTGAAGAAGCCATAGAGGGTTATTTTGTTATTATTGATTTTATAAATAGTGTATTTATGTATTTATTTCCTGTCTTTTTTCTGTGAAGAAGCTGGAAAGGCACAATTGCAATCGTCACACTTTTTCTGTCACAAACTAACCCCAACATAGACCCCCATCAGAGAAGAAAAACCTGCTCCAAAAATAAAGTAGATCATGCATGTAAAATGTGATGAAAATAATGAATATTTTAGAAAGAATTGATCATCAGAATCAATGGTTCTATGTCATTTGGTGCTCCGCCCTCTCACTGCTTTGCTACTGGATTAAATAGAACTGGTTTAAACCAGTAGCGAAGCAGTACCATTTCATAGAACCTGAAGTTATGAAACATATAACTGGGGGGTTATAATATGACTTCTCCTGTATTTGTGTCAACAGAAATAAAATCTACTAATATGGCTAATGTTCAGTTTCCTCACAACTTATAACACCTTTTAAAAGTGTTGTGAAAAAAAATGGTTTATTTGATTCTCCATAATCATTGATGGTAAATTACTCAGCGTCGGCTGAATGTATTAACCAAAATAATTACAAGAACTAGGCGTCAGTCCGAGTTTTAAAACTATTTTATTTTTATTTATTTATATATATACTTTGAAGGTGAAATATTATTTTATCCATTGTTGTTTAAAATCTCTCGGTCGTAACTGTTTGCTGAAGCTTTTATCATCATCCTTAGAAATCAATTCATAGATGCAAATGACTAAGAAAGAGGAACAGTCTGCTCGCCTCCTTTCAAGGTGACAATAACAAGAGAGAAGATACTTTACAAATCCAAGCAACATCATTTAAAGTACATCCAGCGGCGCAGGAAACAGTGTGACATCAAAAAAAAGAAGTTAATAATGACGCATATTACTTTTGTCTTTTTTACCTCCTGAACAGCACAAAGACTTTATGATATGGTTCAACTTAGTGTGAGAAGCTGTATCATGGGAAATTACAAAAACAACAACTCAACAAAATCAGGAAGACAATGTGCTAAGCTTTGCCCTTGCAAGGACGGATTAGAGATCGCAGAGGGAGCTGTCTTTCAGGCCAGCACTTTGAGAACGTCTTTCTTAACAACATAAAACCCTTGAAAAATATTCACATTAAAGTGACAGAACAAAATATAAGTGATTTTCTTTTTTTATATATATATATATATATATATATATATATATACAGTATATACAGGTATATACTGTACTGTACTGTATACTGTATATTTCTGACGACTCGGCCATTGTGGGCTGCGTGTCTGGGGGGGGCGAGCTGGTACAGGTCAGTCATCAAGGACTTTGTTGACTGGTGTGAGAGCAACTACCTTTGCTTAAACACCGGTAAGACAAGGGAGATGGTGATTGACTTCAGGAAAAGTCTCCACCACATCAACCGGTGAGCATCCAGGGCTCGGACATTGAGCTGGTGGACAGCTTCAAATACCTGGGTGTTCACCTCAACAATAAACTGAACTGGTCCACACATATCAACGCCGTGTACAAGAAGGGCCGAAGTCGCCTCCACCTCCTGGGGAGACTGAGGTCCTTCGGAGTGTGCAGACCACTATTAAGGACCTTCTATGACTCCGTGGTAGCCTCTGCTATCCACTACGCTGTGGTCTGCTGGGGAGCAGGCAGCACGGACCGGGACAGGAAGAGACTGAACAGGCTGGTCACGAGGGCCGGATCTGTCCTGGGCCGCTCGCTGGACTCGGTGGAGGAGGTGGGAGAGAGGAGGACACTCTCCAGACTATCCTCCATCAGGGACAACACTCTCCACCCACTGCACCTGACCGTGGAGGAGCAGCTCCTTCAGTGGCTCAGGCACCCCCAGTGTAGGACGGAGCGTTATAGAAGGTCCTTCATCCCAACTGGTGTCAGGATATTTAACTCTCTACTTTAAATATCCTGAGGCTAATCCGTAGTGTGTTTTTCTTCTTGTGTGTTTTATTTAATTTTTTGTTTTTATTTTATTTTTATTTTTATTTTTATTTTTATTTTTATTTTATTTTATTTTTATTTTATTTTATTTTATTTTTATTTTATTTTTATTTTATTCTATTTTATTTTGTTAATAGTGTTAAATGTCTAATATTGTAAATAATCGGTATATTTTTAAGATCGTTTTATTTATTTATTCTTTATTATCTCTTTTATTATTTCTTTTTTCCTTGCACTTTATTTTTTCAACTGTGCTGTTGTAAAAGTGTGTTTCCCCTCTGGGGATGAATAAACATTTTCTATTTCTATTTCTATATATACCGATAATATTGTTGTTGTTATTTTCTATATCATCATTGTTGTCATTGTCTATATTGTTGTTGTTTTCATTGTCAATATCTTTATTGTTGTGATTTTCTATATCAGTGTTGGCATTGTTTATATTGTTGTATATTTACTATATAATTATCTTTTTCTATATCATCGTTGTAATCTATGACGTTACTGCTGTTGTTGTTATTTATATCATTTTCGATATCAATGTCTCTGTCGTTTTCTACATCATACTTGTTGTCGTTGTCTTTATCATTGTCATTATTTATATTGTTGTTGTTATCCTTGTCGTAATTGTTATCTTTATCTTTATGCTGTTGTTGTTATCCTTGTCGTTATCTTTATCTTCATATTTACCTGTATCTATATTGTTGTCATGAGTCTTGTGCCGGGCTCCACTGGATGTGGAGGACGTTGGAGGACGTGAACATATTCTCCTTCATGACAATTGGAATGATCGTCCTGGGATTTGGGATCCGTTTCTGAAAACAAGAAAGATCGCAGCCGTGCAAACTGGCGCAGGAGGGAGGACAACGCAACTACTCGGAGCGCTGTTGTCGGGATGTGCGCTGACGTCTCCAAACATCGCAAGATGGTGGCGTGGATTTGGAAAAGATCAGCACAGAGAACGTTGCATAAGAAAGTGACCAGATATGGCTCTCAATCCGTCCAACATATAGAAAATGGACTGGACAAATAACCATCTGTCAACCGGAACAATTGTCATCTACTGTTGATACATAACAATAATCAGTTAAGCCAAAGTGAAACAAGCGCTGATAAAGGATATTATTACATATATAATTGAATTTCTTTACAACTACTACTACTACTACTACGACTATTTTGAGGATAATGGGGGCAGGACTAGATAAGTAAGTAAGTAAGTAATTCATATTCGTAGAGCGCTTTTCTAGACCAGGGTCACAAAGCGCTTCAACAATAAAAACAATACCCAATAAAATGAATACTAAAAAGGTCAAGATAACACTGAGAACAAAACAGGAGTCTCAGAAAATCAGGGAAAAGCACGAATAAACATTTCTTCAGATGTTTCTTGAAGGAGTCAGTAGATCATCAAACACAGAGATGGTTCCAAAGCTTAGGAGCAACAGCCTGGAAGGATTTCTCTCCTCTGGTCCTGAACCGTGTTCAGGAACCATCAGTAGATTCTGATCCACAGACCTCAGAGCCCGAGTTGGGGTGTAAGTCTGGATCAGATCACTGATGGAAGGTCTGACCATGAATAGATCTGAAAGTAAGAACCAGAATTTTAAAGTTGATCCTGAAAGAAACTGGAAGCCAGTGAAGAGATTTAAGGATCGTATAAATGTGAGTTCTTCTACTAGAGCGGGTTAGAATTTTCGCTGCAGAGTTTTGAATCAATTGCAGGCGAGACAGGTTGTTATAAAGAGATGAAAAGAAACTTTTGCAACAGTCCAGACTAGAAGACACGAACGAATGGATTACAAGATCAAGATCAGGTTGTGACAATATTTTCCTAAATTCTTCTCAGTTAAAAGCTTCTGCTTCTCCCACTTTCTCCCTTTCAGGACATGCATGTGATGTTGATGATTTAAACTGACATACCCGAAATAAACAATATCCATTCATTAATTTATTCATTCAATCCCTACCTCTCTCAACAGTAAAAGTGTACATACCAAGGATTTGATTAACATTCATCCAGATAAAACATCAATTATAATACTAATAATAATCCAGATTCCATTCAAACGCGACGAAACATTGCTTTGTTTCATGTCTGCTTGCAAGAGACGACGATTAATATCTTACCTGCATGGAAACATGAACCCAACACGTGCACATATGATTTAATCAGTGTTATAATCGCATTATACAGGCAATTTACATATTACATATGGAGCAATACACGTGTGCAGGAGAAGAAAACTGAATACGTTCCAGATGAAAATTTGATGAAGATTATGAGTGGGAACATATACATGTTGTAAAAGATTAAATGAATACATTTTTTAATTATAAAGTTGATCTATTAAAATCATTCATTCATACATTTTTTAATGCTTTATCCCTTATCAGGGTCGTGAGGAGACTGGAACCTATCCCAGTTGAATTGGGTGAGAGGCAGGGGACACTCTGTTTCATGACACAGTGGCTTCACTATGAAACTGTTTCATGACACACTGACTTCACTACTAAACTGTTTCGTGACACAGTGGCTTCACTACTAAACTGTTTCATGACACAGTGACTTCACTATGAAAGTGTTTCATGACACACTGACTTCACTATGAAACTGTTTCATGACACAGTGACTTCACTATGAAACTGTTTCATGACACAGTGACTTCACTATGAAACTGTTTCATGACACAGTGGCTTCACTATGAAACTGTTTCATGACACAGTGACTTCACTATGAAACTGTTTCATGACACAGTGACTTCACTATGAAACTGTTTCATGACACACTGACTTCACTACTAAACTGTTTCGTGACACAGTGGCTTCACTACTAAACTGTTTCATGACACAGTGACTTCACTATGAAACTGTTTCATGACACAGTGACTTCACTATGAAACTGTTTCATGACACAGTGACTTCACTATGAAACTGTTTCATGACACAGTGGCTTCACTATGAAACTGTTTCTTGACACAGTGACTTCACTATGAAACTGTTTCATGACACAGTGGCTTCACTATGAAACTGTTTCATGACACAGTGGCTTCACTACTAAACTGTTTCATGTCACAGTGGCTTCACTACTAAACTGTTTCATGACACAGTGGCTTCACTACTAAACTGTTTCATGACACAGTGGCTTCACTACCTTATCGCTAGTAAGTTCACCTAAATAACTAGAACTAGAACTGAAGGATCATTAGCCTTTTTTTTCAATTTGTTTTCAACGAACCCGCAGCACTTTTGTTTAATTAGTACAAAACAAGCGACGCTGAAAACCGAAGCGACTAATAATACAGGAGCGGAACGCCGGGAAACAGCGTGCGCTACAATTTGGAGTCAGACTTGCAGAATGGTTGCGCACCAAGCAGCAGAACAATTAATTACAGCCAGTGTGGTGTGATGTGTGAATGAAATAAATTTGCCATTAAATTATCTCGGGAGATGTCAAGTGACTGAAGCGCCGAGCATCAGTGGGCAAGTCACAAACTTGATGCCTTGAATAATTATAAGAACGCAGTCAGGGTTGTTACACGGAAGAACGATAATAAGCAGAAGAAATGAGTAGGTTTCTCTTTGAAATGATGTTTCTTGTAAAGCAGGAAGTATCATCATGGAATCCGTCACACAAAATAAAACTAATGTTGAGTTGAGTTGTCTAGTGCTGGTTTAAAGCGGGATAAATAGAAAAATCTACAAGTTGAGTGGAAATGTTATGAGAAGAACTGATGTGCATTCAAGTGTTAGTGAAAAAGCAGCGACAATTAGATGGAAAATCAAAACAAAACCTGAATTACAAATTAATATTTGTATATATTTTTACAAAAGATCAAAGAGTATTTACATAACAAGATAATAATGCAACCTTGACACTATCAGAACAGATCCAGTGTCGTGAACATTTGTAACATCAAATGATTAAAAGGAACACACAACTAATCACACAAGTATTTAGCAACATCCCTGATAAATAAACATACAGTATCGATATTAAGAATTTAATATTTAGTTCAAGGACCATTTTAATCGCTTAAAATGTATCGTTAGAACAAATTGAAATATTCTGATTTCAGGTGAAAATGGTTTGATTATAGTTGAAAATTGTTTTATTTTAGTTGAAAATTGTTTGATAATAGTTGAAAATTGTTTGATTATAGTTGAAAATTGTTTTATTTAAGTTGAAAATTGTTTGATTTTAGTTGAAAATTGTTTGATTATCGTTGAAAATTGTTTGATTATAGTTGAAAATTGTTTGATTATAGTTGAAAATTGTTTGATTCTCGTTGAAAATTGTTTGATTTTAGTTGAAAATTGTTTGATTATAGTTGAAAATTGTTTGATTATAGTTAAAATTGTTTTATTTTAGTTGAAAATTGTTTGATTATAGTTGAAAATTGTTTGATTCTCGTTGAAAATTGTTTGATTATCGTTGAAAATTGTTTGATTATAGTTGAAAATTGTTTGATTATAGTTGAAAATTGTTTGATTCTCGTTGAAAATTGTTTGATTTTAGTTGAAAATTGTTTGATTATAGTTGAAAATTGTTTGATTATAGTTGAAAATTGTTTTATTTTAGTTGAAAATTGTTTGATTATAGTTGAAAATTGTTTGATTCTCGTTGAAAATTGTTTGATTTTAGTTTAAAATTGTTTGATTATAGTTGAAAATTGTTTGATTATAGTTGAAAATTGTTTTATTTTAGTTGAAAATTGTTTGATTATAGTTGGAAATTGTTTGATTACAGTTGAAAATTGTTTGATTACAGTTGAAAATTGTTTGATTACAGTTGAAAATTGTTTGATTATAGTTGAAAATTGTTTGATTACAGTTGAAAATTGTTTGATTACAGTTGAAAATTGTTTGATTATAGTTGAAAATTGTTTGATTCTCGTTGAAAATTGTTTGATTACAGTTGAAAATTGTTTGATTACAGTTGAAAATTGTTTGATTATAGTTTAAAATTGTTTGATTATAGTTGAAAATTGTTTGATTACAGTTGAAAATTGTTTGATTATAGTTGAAAATTGTTTGATTACAGTTGAAAATTGTTTGATTATAGTTGAAAATTGTTTGATTACAGTTGAAAATTGTTTGATTCTCATTGAAAATTGTTTGATTACAGTTGAAAATTGTTTGATTATAGTTGAAAATTGTTTTATTTTATTTGAAAATTGTTTTATTACAGTTGAAAATCTTTATTATTTTAGTTGAAAATTGTTCGATTTCTGTTAAAAAAAAAAGTTTGTAAATTTGGGTAAGGTATCATGTTAATACAGATTGTTTAAGATGTTTATAAAATCTATAGATATTTTAAGAAAATGATAATAACTAATAAATGTGTTAAAGTCAAGCACCCACTTGAGGACATTGTGAAGCACAAATTACATTTGTTCATCCAGGTGTGAGATGAAAACGTCCAGAGTTGTCAATTCTATTCAGTCTAAGCTGCAGCAGAGCAAGGAGAAGATGTCTCTGGTTCCCCCGAAGACAGAACCCTGCAGAGACTCGTCTCCCTCGGGAAGAATCTAAGTAGCGTTTTGAGACGAGATGCACTTGGATTCCCCCTCCAGGGAAAAGAAGGACCATGTAGTCCACTAGATGCTGTCTAGTTTCCATGAGCAACCCAGGAGGTGCAAATGCTTGTACTTGTGGAGGGCTTGTGATCAAACTACAGCACGTGCAGTACTTTCATTTATTTCATCTGTATAATTAACACGTTTTTTAAAAATGTTAAAAAAAAAACGTATGTTGTTATTCATTATTCATTTTGAAAACGATTAAACGTTTTTGTTCTTGATAGAATAACAACTTAACGAATCACAGACAGATTCTCACACTGATCCAATTTCTTGTTAATTTGCAACCGTGCATGTTTGACTTTTATTCTTACAATAAGATCAGTAAAGAGTTTTCACTCGTCTACTCAATTTTAATTTATCAAATTCAATCTCTAAGTTTAATGGACAGTTTTAATTGTTTGATTATACACTGAACTAGAATATAAACTTTCAAAACTTGTGATATGTCTGGTGAGGAACGCTTGTTTTCAGCTTCAAGATTCGTGTACAGATCCTTGCAACATTATCCTGCAGCAACATGAGCTGACGTTCTCGTATGTATGGCAGCACGATGGGCCTCAGGATCTCCTCACGGTATCTCTGTGCATTCACAATGCCTGTCAATAAAAACGCACCTGTGTTCTTCGTCCATGACAGACGCCTGCCTATACCATAACATCCACGACATCGACATCAGAAAACCACCCACATGTCTTCCTCAACCATATACATCTACTGTATATACATAGACTCTGCATCGACTGCTAAAGACATTATTAGAAGGAGTATTTTACTATAAAATCCATAAAAATATAGATTCCACGATAAATATAGAGTGCACGAATGCTCCTACCCAGGTGCAAAACAAATAGACTCAGGGACTCATTCATCCCTCGGGCTATTAAATTGTACAATTCTGAGTTCGGGGGCAGGAGTGGAGTGAGAGTATCTGGATGTTCTGTTCCATGTTAGTCTTTGTTGTTTGTCTTTGATCTATGTTCTTTATCTTTATCTTTACACTTAGATTGTGTCATCTTGTTCTTCTTCTTTATGTTCTTCTTCTTATTTTATTTTTTATGTATTATTTTTTATTGTTTATGAAAAATTGCTGGCTATTGGAAAAAAACAATTTCCCGAAGGAGACCTCCTGAGGGATCAATAAAGTTTTACCTTACCTTACCTTACCTTACATTCATATCTTTTGAATATGATGGAATTGGTAGATCAAACAAACACGGACCTAACCGTTTGAAAATCGCTCCAGGATTCAGCGAGTAATTGTACATTAAGATTGAGAAGTAGCTCCTTCCCTGTCGTTGTTAACGCTGCCTCTGATGACACTGAACCAAGATGGCGGCGCTTTATACACATCCGTGTACAGTCGTTGCGGCGTCTATGTGTACATGTCTATGTAACAGTGAACACCTGGATTCATCCGCTAAGAGAAAACCTCTCCGACGTGCCAGACGCCATTGAATGTAAGTAAGTAAGTAAGTAAGTAATATTTATTTATATAGCGCTTTTCCAGACCAAGGTCACAAAGCGCTTAAACAAACAAAACAATACTCAAAAAAGTACATACTCTTAAGATCAAGATAATACTGAGAACAACACAGGAGTTCGAGAAATTCAAGGAAAAGCCTGAACAAATAGAAACGTCTTAAGATGTTTCTTAAAGGAGTCAGTAGATCCATCAAGCGCAAAGAGAGAGAAGATCGTTCCAAAGCTTAGGAGCAACAGCCTGAAAAGATTTCTCTCCTCTGGTCCTGAGTCGTGTGCGTGGAACCATCAGTAGATTCTGATCCACAGACCTCAGAGCCCGAGCTGGGGTGTAAATGTGAGCATTTATAATAGAGTTTTTAGAGTCAGGTCGAGACCCCGATGAGGACGTCGATCAGATGAGCTTCCCCGAGACGGTTTCTGACAGTTTGTGCAGAAATTCTTTGGTTATTCAAAGCGATTGTTGCAGCAGCTGTCCGAGTGGCTGGTGTCAGAGGATCTTGGAGGTGAACATGCTTGATGTGGAGGTCCTGGGCTGGTTGTGAGGCTGGTTGGATGTCCTGCCAAATTGTTGGAAACGCCATTGGAGAAGACTTAAGGTAGAGAAAGGATCATTCAATTCACAAGCAATAGATCTGGTGGAAGTTCCTGCTGTCAGCATGACAATTCCACGCTTCCTAAAAACTTGTGGCATTGTGTTGTGACACAACTGAGTGGCCTTTTATTGAGGCCAGTCTAATGTCCGATTCGCACGGGAGAAGTATTACCTGGGGACCTCTGGTGATTTGTAATAATGACGGAGAATGCCTGAGTTTAAATCCTGTGCGAATGCGCCATGTCTGTGATTTGTAATGAAATAATTTCGCCAAACACAGACGTCGGGTGATAATGCTAGTCCCGTGCAAATCTGAATGTCTGTGTTCGTAATTCTGAATGTGGCAGATACGCCACTGTAACGGACTTCTAGACACTCGCTATTGTGTTAATATTTACTTCTGCTGTTTTATTTTGAACAGGTTAAAGAGGGAGTAGATGGAGTTGGTTGTTGTTGGGGGGGTGCTCAACATGATGAAAGTAAAGAAGACGTGCGCGCTGCACAGCTACAAACTAAGTTCCATCCTCGTTGTTTCCCACACGAATACTCTCGGTTACAAACTGTCTCTTCTGTAAGAATAATGTTGGGGCAAATTTATGAGCAGGCAGCGCTCTCGCTGTTGAGCGTCTGCACAAGTTGAGAAACGAAAGAAAATAAAATGTCCACTTTATCTTCTCTAACGCTTGGTTACACTAACTTTCTCTTTCGATAATTGCGCTCCTTTTTAGATTTGTATCTCTAGGTAATGTCATCATCATGTCAGACATCGCTTATCCCGTGTGAATGTACTTAAAATAACGTAGAGGAGGGGGGGGTGATTTACAAAACACAGAGGTCCCCATATAATACTTATCCCGTGCAAATCTGAGATTAGACACACCTGTGCAATAATCCTGCCGTTCGATTATAATTGAAAATTGTTGGATTACAGTTGAAAAATGTTTGAATATAGTTGAAAATTGTTTGATTATATTTAAAAAAAATGTATGACAGTTGAAAAATGTTTGATTATAGTTGAAAATGGTTTGATTATAGTTGAAAAATGTTTGATTATAGTTTAAAATAGTTTGATTATAATTGAAAAATGTTTGATTACAGTTAAAACATTTTTGATTACAGTTGAAAAATGTTTGATTATAGTTGAAAATTGTTTGATTATAGTTGAAAATTGTTTGATTATAATTGAAAAATGTTTGATTACAGTTAAAACATTTTTGATTACAGCTGAAAATAGTTTGATTACAGTCGAAAATTGTTTGATTATAGTTGAAAATAGTTTGATTACAGCTGAAAATAGTTTGATTACATTCGAAAATTGTTTGATTATAGTTGAAAATAGTTTGATTATAGTTGAAAATTGTTTGATTATAGTTGAAAATTGTTTGATTATAGTTGAAAATAGTTTGATTATAGTTGAAAATTGTTTGATTATAGTTGAAAATAGTTTGATTATAGTTGAAAATAGTTTGATTAAAGTTGAAAATAGTTTGATTACAGTTGAAAATTGTTTGATTATAGTTGAAAATTGTTTGATTACAGTTGAAAATTGTTTGAATATAGTTGAAAATAGTTTGATTCTCGTTGAAAATTGTTTGATTTTAGTTGAAAATTGTTTGATTATAGTTGAAAATTGTTTGATTATAGTTGAAAATTGTTTTATTTTTGTTGAAAATTGTTTGATTATAGTTGAAAATTGTTTGATTACAGTTGAAAATTGTTTGATTACAGTTGAAAATTGTTTGATTATAGTTGAAAATTGTTTGATTATAATTGAAAAATGTTTGATTACAGTTAAAACATTTTTGATTACAGCTGAAAATAGTTTGATTACAGTCGAAAATAGTTTGATTATAGTTGAAAATAGTTTGATTACAGCTGAAAATAGTTTGATTACATTCGAAAATTGTTTGATTATAGTTGAAAATAGTTTGATTATAGTTGAAAATTGTTTGATTATAGTTGAAAATTGTTTGATTATAGTTGAAAATAGTTTGATTATAGTTGAAAATAGTTTGATTATAGTTGAAAATAGTTTGATTATAGTTGAAAATAGTTTGATTAAAGTTGAAAATAGTTTGATTACAGTTGAAAATTGTTTGATTATAGTTGAAAATAGTTTGATTACAGTTGAAAATTGTTTGAATATAGTTGAAAATAGTTTGATTCTCGTTGAAAATTGTTTGATTTTAGTTGAAAATTGTTTGATTATAGTTGAAAATTGTTTGATTATAGTTGAAAATTGTTTTATTTTTGTTGAAAATTGTTTGATTATAGTTGAAAATTGTTTGATTACAGTTGAAAATTGTTTGATTACAGTTGAAAATTGTTTGATTACAGTTGAAAAATGTTTGATTATAGTTGAAAATTGTTTGATTATAGTTGAAAATTGTTTGATTATAATTGAAAAATGTTTGATTACAGTTAAAACATTTTTGATTACAGCTGAAAATAGTTTGATTACAGTCGAAAATTGTTTGATTATAGTTGAAAATAGTTTGATTACAGCTGAAAATAGTTTGATTACATTCGAAAATTGTTTGATTATAGTTGAAAATAGTTTGATTATAGTTGAAAATTGTTTGATTATAGTTGAAAATTGTTTGATTATAGTTGAAAATAGTTTGATTATAGTTGAAAATTGTTTGATTATAGTTGAAAATTGTTTGATTATAGTTGAAAATAGTTTGATTATAGTTGAAAATAGTTTGATTAAAGTTGAAAATAGTTTGATTACAGTTGAAAATTGTTTGATTATAGTTGAAAATAGTTTGATTACAGTTGAAAATTGTTTGAATATAGTTGAAAATAGTTTGATTATAGTTGAAAATTGTTTGATTATAGTTGAAAATAGTTTGATTATAGTTGGAAATTGTTTGATTTTTGTTGAAATTGTTTGATTATAGTTGAAAATTGTTTGATTATAGTTGAAAATTGTTTGATTATAGTTGAAAATTGTTTGATTATAGTTGAAAAATGTTTGATTATAGTTGAAAATTGTTTGATTATAGTTGAAAATTGTTTGATTATAGTTGAAAAATGTTTGATTATAGTTGAAAATTGTTTGATTTTAGTTTAAAATTGTTTGATTTTAGTATAAAATGGTTTGACTTTAGTTTAAAATGCTTATTATACCGAAAATCTAAGATGGCAGTGGCAAGTACTTTGATGCTAATCTCACTTCATTGTTGTCAAGTGATGTTAAGGCAGCTATATTTAGACAAAGCCATGACAAAATTGTTTGTGTTCTTGTGAACCGAGGCTTCACAGATGTACAGCACGAACTAATGCTAAATGATGCTTCCCAACACACAGTTGTCTGCCTGTCGTTGATAAAGGTCTGGGCTACGGCTATTTAGAATGTGTTTTTCTCTCTCGATCAGGATAACTGTCTGATGGGGATTTGCCGGTTGGAATCGCATGAAAACAAATCACAGGGCTCGGGTTGCTCATGAATTACAGCGACACATTTTTCCACGCAGCCTTTTTTTTTACGAGACGCCACAGATCACAGTCTAATCCCTCTGTGCTGTCTTTGCAAATCACATGTTCCTGAGTTGATACCTTTCTCCTGAACGCTCGGGCCGGACGACAAGCTCGCGCTGCATTTGTTTGAATCTAGACCGACTCAAAGGATGTTACAAAATTAACTGCTATATGGATGTGACGCCAACAGGTTTTCTTTTAAGGTAATTAGGTGATAATCTCCTTAGTCTGATTTATTTCTATAACAAACACATGATTGGTGTTTCAAACAAAATCAACAAACTATACACAGGTGACATTTTTTTTCTTTTAATCTCAAGACACTTGTATCTTGTGATATTTGTGTCTTGTGATACTCGTGTCTTGTGATACTTGTATCTTGTGATATTTGTGTCTTGTGATATTTGTGTCTTGTGATACTCGTATCTTGTGATACTCGTGTCTTGTGATACTTGTGTCTTGTGATACTTGTGTCTTGTGATACTCTTAACTTGTGATACTTGTGTCTTGTGATACTCGTATCTTGTGATACTTGGGTCTTGTAATACTCGTATCTTGTGATACTCGTATCTTGTTATACTCGTATCTTGTGATACTCTTGTCTAGTGATACTCGTATCTTGTGATAATCGCATCTTGTGATACTCTTGTCTAGTGATACTCGTATCTTGTGATACTTGTATCTTGTGATACTCTTGTCTTGTGATACTCGTATCTTGTGATACTCGTATCTTGTGATACTCTTGTCTTGTGATATTCGTGTCTTGTGATACTCGTGTCTTGTGATACTTGTGTCTTGTGATACTCGTGTCTTGTGATATTCGTGTCATGTGATACTTGTGTCTTGTGATGCTTGTGTCTTGTGATACTCGTATCTTGTGATACTCGTATCTTGTGATACTCGTTTCTTGTGATACTCATGTCTTGTGATACTCGTGTCTTGTGATGCTTGTGTCTTGTGATACTCGTATCTTGTGATGCTTGTGTCTTGTAATACTCGTATCTTGTGATACTCGTATCTTGTTATACTCGTATCTTGTGATAATCGCATCTTGTGATACTCTTGTCTAGTGATATTCGTGTCTTGTGATACTCGTGTCTTGTGATACTTGTGTCTTGTGATACTCGTGTCTTGTGATACCCGTGTCTTGTGATACTCATATCTTGTGATACTTGTGTCTTGTGATACTTGTGTCTTGTGATACTCGTGTCTTGTGATACTCGTGTCTTGTGATACTTGTGTCTTGTGATACTCGTGTCTTGTGATACTCTTAACTTGTGATACTTGTGTCTTGTGATACTCGTATCTTGTGATACTTGTGTCTTGTAATACTCGTATCTTGTGATACTCGTATCTTGTTATACTCGTATCTTGTGATAATCGCATCTTGTGATACTCTTGTCTAGTGATACTCGTATCTTGTGATACTCGTATCTTGTGATACTCTTGTCTAGTGATATTCGTGTCTTGTGATACTCGTGTCTTGTGATACTTGTGTCTTGTGATACTCGTGTCTTGTGATATTCGTGTCTTGTGATACTTGTGTCTTGTGATGCTTGTGTCTTGTGATACTCGTATCTTGTGATACTCGTATCTTGTGATACTCGTTTCTTGTGATACTCATGTCTTGTGATACTCGTGTCTTGTGATGCTTGTGTCTTTTGATAATCTTGTCTTATGATATTTATATCGTGTTATATTGGTATCTTGTGATACTCGTATCTTGTGATACTCGTTTCTTGTGATACTCGTTTCTTGTGATACTCATGTCTTGTGATACTCGTGTCTTGTGATACTCGTGTCTTGTTATACTCATCTCTTGTGAAACTCGTATCTTTTGATACTTGTATATTGTGATACGCGTATTTTGTGATATGCGTATTTTGTGATATGCGTATTTTGTGATACTCGTATCTTGTGATACACGTATATTGTGATACTCGTATCTTGTGATACACGTATGTTGTGATACTCGTATCTTGTGATAATCGTATATTGTGATACTCGTATCTTGTGATACTCGTATCTTGTGATACTTGTCTATTTTGCAAACTCTGCAGCTTAAAGAGAGAATGTGGACCTGTTGTCGGCGTCGGTACGTCGCTTCTCTTCACCTCCTGACTCCCTCGTGCTTCGTTCATTAGTTGTTAAGAGACTGTATTCTGAATCCTGACTGCTTTTCTGTCAGCGCTTTTTGTTACTTGTTTTTTTTTCTTTAGTTCTAGTTTTTGCCTTTTTCTGTTCTAGCGGCTCTCGATCTTTGTTGCCCCTCGTCAGCTCCTTTTTGTTTTTTCTATGGAAAATTATTTCATGGCAAAGTGGACTCCATTATATTTTTCCCACCTCTCTGTTTTTGTTTTTTTGCTTGTATTTATTTAATTATATTTTAATTTAATTCTATCTTGGCTTGTGAGAATTTTTATCATCCACTTCTTGGTCAGTTTGCTCTTAAAATCCTGACAGCGACAATTCAATAAAAGGTTTCTACTATTAATAATAATTCTGAATGTGTGTATAACAACACAATAATTCTACGAGGAATATCTAAAGTTACTGCTCTGTGTCTATTATCAGTCAAGCTCAAATACCTTTTTTTTGTTGTTGCATTTAAACATGTAGAAGAAGTACCAACGCAGGCCACAATTTAATCCGATTGAATTTACATCAATGACTACAAGTAGCTGATAGAATGGAAAAAAAAACCTCAGATAAATGGAGACGAACAAACATGGAAACCTTGACTTTTTAAACTACAAGAATATCTTGATTTGCACATTTTCTTCTTTGTCTTTTTATCTTAAAAAAAGATCCTCCAGCATGTTAACTCAGATAACCCAGCCTAAAGCCTTGAATAACAATCCACATACAGAGCTGGAGTGGTTTAAATGGATAATACGAGTGAACACACCAACAAATCACATCTATCAAGATTTGTTCTTTTTGAGAGGAAGATAAGTCGGTCCTGACAGAAGAAAAAGATGAATTGTTGATGTGTGGCTGTAATTAAGTCTCAGATCCTTACTTTAAAGTCACAAGCAAGTTTCTCGTTTTCATCAAGGACAACATCTCAGGCGGTTATTTGCCGATTTTTGCCATAAAATATATCTCTTGTATTCATTCTATTGAACAAAGGATGTATTCATTATTTCATTAATGATGCCACAGAGGTTATGTGATCCTCTGTTAACTGAATCTCACGTTTTTTAAGTGGAAAATATATTCGTTTAATAATTGACCAAGAAACAGACATTTGGATACAGAAAGTCTTTCAAAAGATCTTATCAAAGGACATGAAACGTACGTTCACGGTCGTGATGAAAACATGTCTCCTTGATTAGTGCCAAACTGATGAGTCTTATGTCAAATCGTGCACTTATCTTACAGTTTACTGTAAAACAGTGCACTTAGATAAGTGCCTGAACGGTGTCTCAAATGAAACTCTGCTGCTACACACTTACAGGAAATGACTCGACAGCTTCTTCTTCTACTACTTTTTAACACTGATTTTAACCAGTCGTTGAAACACTATCATCGACACTTGACAGCAATTTTCTCCATTCAAAGAAGTTATTAAGTTGTGTTTCATTGTGTTATTATTGTTGTTGTGTTGTTTTTTGGCGGCCGTTGAGGATGGATAAGTGTCCATGGATCTGCACTCAATTTTCTGGCCATTTAAGTGTGCACATTGAGTGCTCATTGCTCACTACATAATATAAAGTGTAAGTGCAGAAATGCGCGATTTTGGACACACCCTGTTAGGGACACCAAAAACAAAGTAACCCTGACAGCAAAGTTTCATGTGCTAAGCTTTCATTTTGTTAAGCGACTTCCTGTTACCTGATAGTGTGGTGAGCGTCGGTCGATCTCACTCACACTGATCACCTGCTCGATAAAAGCGTCTGAAACTTTTCTTGTGTGTGTTATTTATTGTTTAATTTTGGCCAATTTTGGTGGAGACTCAACTCCAATTCTTTCATTTTTTGGGAGCCCAGCAATTGTGTGTAACAATAAGACACACTGCTAAAAAAAAAGTGTGGTTAGTTGACTTCTAAACTGACAAGCGAGTGGCTGAGAACTCTAACTATCTCAAACTGTTCGAAAATCGTCTCGAGAACTCATGAATACAGTAGAAGGATATTCTGACAACTTACAGCGAAATAACAAGTGGGACAAAACATCTTTTTGTGTCTCTTATATTAAAACGGTGTTTGTGCAGGTGAGGCCATCTCAGGTCTCACTAAAATTATTCTTGAGTAAACCTTTTTTTTTTATAATTCCTCCCTTTTCTGTTAAAATTGTGACAATGAAATCTTTCAAAGTGAGTAACAGATGTTCTTCCATCCTGGAGTTGTGAGAATAATGACAGAATGATCATCAAACCAAACACCGTGTGATTTAAATGTCGACTTTTGTTGAAGTCAGTTGTGTTTGAAAACTTCTCAAATGTTACAGCGAAGTTTAGACACGAGGCATAAAAAGTGGAAGTATTCCGGGTCACAGCGCTAACAAGCCTGAGCTCTTTTAGAATCTGTCTGGGTTCATTTGTTGCATCCAATATCCATGTGTTTCACTTGCGTTCGCTGTCAGATGGCAAACAGATTCCTCACCACCTGATTGCATAATGATATTAACAGCAAAGTGTCAAAACGCTAGCCAAGCAGAAACGGAACCGTTGTAGCATGAGAGAAGGGCCTTTGAAAAGGTTCCTGAGAAGCGCATGCTTTGCTGTGATTCTGGGCAGAGACTAAACATGCTTCACTGAGCCTGGATCCCGTTCCTAGATTGCTGCGAGACAAACAACGCAAGAAGTCGGCGAGATCACCCCAAGTAGAAAATAGTTTGAAGAAACACAAAATAATGAATAAGACAATGTGGAAAATATGGTGCAGGGAAACGCTCGAGGGCAGTTGTGAACCAAACTAAGTAACCAATACCATTTACACAGTGATTTCAAGTGTGTGTTGCTGTTGGTGTGTGCATGTGTGTGTCTTTCTGATCTTTTAATTCATAACTGGCTCACTTGAACTAACACATTCTTCTGAAAATTATTTCTGAAAAAAACACGCAGCAGCTCATGAATTTATTCCAGCTGTCGGTTTATCTTCTTGTGGTCGGTCCAATTAGCTGGACCTTCACCAACATGTTTTTTTTTGTGAAGGTTTATTGTAAATTATGTTTTAAATGTACTTTTATTGACCAATAAAATAACAAATTCAAAGCACAATGGTAAAGAAAAAGTTAGTTTTAAGATAATTAGGCGAGTAAGTGAACTTTACTGTGAAAAACAATTTGATGTCTGAGGTACTAGACTCTGAAACCTCCGGACAAAAATTCTTCATTTCCCTCATTGAACGTTTTGGGTAGGAGACCCACCCCATAACAAAATTAAAAAGTCCAATATTTATAACAAAATAACAATTATATATTGTATTTGAAGGCACCTTTCTGGAGGTCACTGTACATATACATTAAACCCTTTTGTTATCTCAGGGTCAATGTGACCCGAAGGCCCCAAAACAAATATTTTTGTGGTATCCCTTGTGTTACCCAAGTGTCTAGGTCATCCTCCACCACTGCATATGTATTTCTAGAAGCCAGGGAGGTGGTTCACCTTGACCCAGAGAGAACACAAGGGATACCACAAAAATATTTGTTTTCGGGCCTTTGGGTCAACTTGACCCAGAAATAACACAAGGGTGAAAACTGCAAAGCGAATCACAAACAGCAGCAGTAAAAGTGGATGAAATGGCAAAAATGGGGAGATGAAATAAATATTCACTAATGCCAACATCATTTGATGAAATGTAAATACATTTAAGGCAGATTCACAAAGAAAGATTCATGTCCCATAATTCCGTGCTGGCAATTGTAAGACCCAAGGGCAACACTGGGTATAAAAACACAATAGGAAAGGAATGTTTCTTTCAGTACAAGGTCATAGCATTTAAGGTAATTTAGATCTAAAGTCAAAAGTAAAGGTTTCACCTCATCAATGAATGTTGTTAAAACAATTGTACTTTTAGTTTCACCAGACATTCAAATGAACAAGAGATGGTTTGATAAGTCGCCACATTTACACTCTACACCTGAACTCTTTACCACTTTATTAACTCAAAGCTTGTTCAAAAAAAAACTCAACTAGTTTATCTGGATAAACTTGTGCTCTGATCTTCATGTTTAATATTCATATATTCATAGAGAATACTTTTCAATGAATTTAATTTGGTTCCTATTTTTTTCTATCTCTTTGCTTAAAGTTTGGTTTATAAATTGAAGAGACTTTGACGACTGTCACCGTCTAAAGCAGACCACCACCATTTCTGACACGTCCAGCTGCCACAGAAGGAACATCAGGTCGCACAATTATACAGCAACTTAATACATATTATTAACAAAGATAAATAAGAATTGTTTGGGGGAAATGATTAATAGGTATAAGTGTGTGTGGTATCAGTCTAGCTTTCTGTCCTTCGTCCGAAGAAGTTGGGATGGACTCCAGACCCCCCCCACCCCACCCCACCCCGCAACCCTCATCAGGGATTAAGGGACATAGAAAATGAATGAAGGAATAAATACCAATGGGGAACCTGACCTATGTTCTTTCTATGACCTATGTTCTTTTTGTCTTTGACCTATGTTCTTTGTTTTTATCTTTAGACTTGATTGTGTCATCTTGTTCTTTGTCTTTATGATTGTGTCATCTTGTTCTTTGTCTTTATTGATTGGGTCATCTTGTGCTTTGTCTTTATGATTGTGGCATCTTGTTCTTGTTCTTTGTCTTTATGTTCTTATTATTATTTAATTTTTATTTATTAATTTGTATTGTTTATGAAAAATTGCTGGCTGGTAAAAAAACAATTAAGAATTCAATAAAGTTTTACCTTACCTTACCTTATATATATATATATATATTTAGGGAGCCCATGAAGTACTTCTTTAGTGTACGTTGGTAATCTTGACTTGACTCCAGGTTCTAATACAACAACACGTCCTACAGTTAAGAGTAAATGTTGGAAGTTTACAGATGAAGAATAATGTAGATTAAAGTCAGAGTGAAATTCTTACTGTGAATTCGACTCACGTGTATTTCGCTGAAAACATTGGTTATTGGCATGTACTCCGATCCGAGCCTTTCCAATCCTACCTAACAGCTTCTGCCGACAGCTCAGCCATCAATCACCGCCAGCATCCCTCCCTCCTTCCCACTCCTTCCCCCGTAGCGTTTATCAGTCAGTCCAGATTATCATGAATTCAGGAAAAAAAAAAAACATTTTATCTGGCTCTTCACGAAAATGACAAAAATATTGACTTTGACTTGAATGCTTATTTTAAGAAGCTTAAGATCAACCGCGTGGTGCAAAAGCAGCGGCAGCAGCCGAACCATCGTCTCGCATGTTAGAAAGTGAGTGAGCTACATGGAGATGGTCATTTTCTTACACTCAGATTGTTTATAATTTCATAAGCATTTGAAATGTCTGCTAAGCGGAGGGGAAGTGATGAAAAATGATGCAAGGATTGAGATTATTTTCTTGATTCATCCAAATGCTGAGGGATTTCTCAGGGCACTGGTGAGAAGTCTGGCTTAAATCTAATCGAAAAAGTCAACAGTCTAATACCCGCTGGTTCCCAAACTGCTGAATGGAGTGAAAAACATTTGTAAAACTGTGTCTCCATCAGCCGCTTCCACTTCAAAATGATCAGCATTTTCCTTCAACTGTGTCAGATCTGAATGAGGATATTATTCCTCTCTCTCTCTTTTTCTCTCTCTCTCTGTCTTCCTCTTTCTCTCTCCTTTTTTTTTTTTCTGAGCCCTACTTTCGCTCTCCAAGGCGGTCGCGGCAGCTTAAACGCGTCGGGCATCAGGGACGTTTCTCAAAGGGTAACAATCATATCAAGCCGGTCGGGATTGGCAGAAGCTCAGATGGGATTTACAGCAACCCGCAGTGTCCGAGCGTCGGTAATGAGGTCGCTGATGATGAACATGTAATGATGAGAAAAAGATGAAATGTGAAAACGTGAATGAATAACAAAGTGAAAACACCTGCAAGATTGATAACTTTAAAGCAGCTCTGGGTAGTTTTGGGTACCTTAATATTGTTGTGCTGGGGGGGGGGGGGCAATTACGGTACGAAAACAAAATCAATGTTATGTTATTTACAAAGCCGTCATATTTCATTCTCCACAATCTGATTCATTACCTCATCGGTATCATCCTTCATTCAGTCAATGGAAATCTGGAAACATTCGTCCAACTGCTACAAACAAAATAACATTGTATCAAGTTGTGAAGACAAAAGCTTCTAGTTCTTTGTTCACTCCTTTACAAACAAAGAAACCAAAGCTCTTGGTTGGATAAACGCACACACTTTTGGTGCAAACAAAACTGAACTCTTGTGATGACTTTCAGCGACAATATTATATATTTAATCTTCTTAATTATCTTTACCTCAAACAAAATAATACTTTTTTTTTATCAATTCTCTGCTCTTTTTACTTCACTGTTAAATATAATTAAAACTCTACTCAGTAAAAAAAAACAAAAAAAAAGCAATACGTTTCTATAATGATTTTAGTTCATCTTATTGTGATTCAAATGCGTTCAAATGCACAATGTCTTTGTTATTATGTTAGGTTAACTCTTATATATTTAGTAAAAATAAATGAATCCTGATCACAGTTTTTAGCTACGACACGTCTAAAATTGAATGATTTTTAAAAACTTATCTTTATTGTTGTAGGATTTTTTTCTTGTATCATGTCCAATTTTTTGTCAATTAAATCATTTACTTATTTTTTTCTTTTATATATATTTTTTTTATTTTCAAAATCTTACAAGATTTTTGTAAAAGTGCAATAATGATCAAAAATGTCACTTCTTAGAGCTAATTTCAATAAATATGACCAAAAAAGCAGAATAAAATGGTGAAGCTTTGTGTGTGCGATTAATATATATATATATATATATATATATATATATATATATATATATATATATATATATATATATATATATATATATATATAGTATATAAATAAAACAACTACTATTACTACAATAACTTCCACTGCAGACATACAAATATCCATTTAAAAAAAGGAAACTCTTCCTCAACCCAAAATATTCAAACCACTCAGATCCAAATCCAAGAAAGTCCGTTGGTTGAATATTAGTTTTACTCAAGTATAGGCGAATACATTTCAATGGAAACCCTAGATTATAGTTAACAGAGTCGACGGATCCTGGATTGAGAAAAGCGTCAGCATCTCTTCAGACCTGTTATTTTTTTCTTCCTTTGATCTGAAGGGAATAAAATTGTGAGTTACGATTGAATGAACCTCTCCTCGGAGACGCTCGGTATCATAGATGCTGAGCGGCTGCTCGCCGTGATGAGGCATTAACAGGAAATTTGACAGCAGGAAATGATCCATTTCTTCTCTTCTGGGATAGACGTTGACGTGAGCTTCAAGTGGTTGTAGTCGAGACATGAAGTCTACGGAAACCTCAGGTGTTTTGGTAAGTGTCCGTGGGGGGGAGAGCGACATCATGGTGAGTAAAGAAGAGTGACACGGTGAGGGGAATGGTGGCGTTGTGAGACCCTAAAGTACCATGTGTGTCACTCACTTCAAAGTTATGAGAAATATAAAGTTGAATCAAAAATAATTCAGAAATGTTCCCATGCATTATTCAGTGAAAATGATGAGGGTCCAGAATTATCAGAAGCATTTTGCAAATTGGAGATAAAAGTGACATGATTTTCAAAATAAAGATCCCAAAAAAAAAAAATCCAGTAGTTTTTATTAAAAACATTGTAATGTGAATGATTGAGACCAATGGTGGTGCTTTATTTTTGACAACAAAATTACAGAGGTAGGGAACAGGAAGTCTTAGTCTGTCAATAGTTTGTTGCTTTTCTTATATTAAAATCCAACTAAGGTAAAAACTAAATTCTTCTCACTCACATTTAGTAAATATTAAAGTCTTCCTCTCCAGGATGCAGTCAATCCATCATGACCATGTTTTGAACTCATTACTTTATAAAGTTGCTCTGAAATCTGGGCGAACGAGAGGTTACGAGAGTCCATTATGATGTAATAATTGCATCACTCATTCTCAAGCCAGCTGTAATCAGCCCCGCTTTGTTTATACAATGAGTCCCTTGGAGGTAGAGACATTTCAGTTTTCAGTGGGCGGAGCTTAAGATAATTTTCTAATGTCAATATTTCAATGTAAAGAGTTTTGTACAAACACACACTGATGATACAATAGTCACACAACAAATTAGTTGCACTTCAAACACCAGCATTATTGAGCCAACCATTTGACGGGCCACAAAAAATGATATTTGGGTTTAAAACAAGTAGTCTATCTGATGTACACACACTTCAAATCATAACTTTTTTGCTTCTCTGTGCTGTTTTCTGTTTTCCTAAACATGGTATGAATGAACAGGAAAAAAAACACACATGGTCAGTACATCAATCAAACTCTTGTTCAATCCCAACAATACTTAAATATAATTCTACTAACTGACCTGGCATCCATATTTGCTTTTTGATACAGGCCACAGAGAGCAGCCACTGTTCTGAAGATCCTTGGACTCCCAAAGACTATGTCCTGATACTTGTATCCACGAATAATCATTAACTTATTCTCTCTACTCCGTCCAAGATTGGAAAAAACAATTTGCTCTTTGTAAACGACCAAAATAGCTTTTTAGGTGTTATTTCGCTGAGTTTTCTTAATATTGCCTTCTGATTGGTCCATTTTTGGATCGTGTCGTCCGACAAAAGATGGATTCGTCCACTCTGGTAAATTTGTTGACAGCGGTGAATGTTGTGATACATGATGTTTTTTAGGGGTTTTCAAACATATGCTATTTTTCTCTAGAAAATTTTTGCTTTTTGTGTTACAGGTGGACATGTTAGGTGGTTCCTGTTCTGTTCAAAACCTCCAACTGGATTCAAAACTGAAAGGAAAGAGGATAATAAACCATTTTATGACATACAGTAATAATGGGCTTGAAGGCTAACAAGCTATTCAGTGCAGATGATGAAGAAAGTGCCCTTATCGCCCCCCCCTCACCCCCCCTTTATCTTTGAAGTATGCCATCTTGAAGTTATTATGTGATCTCCATTGAAAACACACTTCGCTGTCTCAAAAAAAGCACTTTTGTTTCTGAAAAAAAGAACCTTTGATTAGGTCTGAGTGGTTGAGTTTGTGCTCTTGTCAACCTTCCGACACTATTGTCACTGCTGTAGCATCTGCTGGAACATATGGACTTACTGCTCATGATTGATGTTTGAAAATGAAAAAGATATAAGTCTCTAATTATTATTAATGTTGTGGTTATAATGAAGAGGATGCTTTTGTTGAATAGAGTGGGATGTAAACCCTAAAACTTGCTTTTTGAATTCAAATCTAGTTTACTACTGCAATTGTTCTTTCAGAGTTCTGGACTATGATTTTCAAATCTTAAAAATACATAAATTCATAGATACATTTTATTTTGTAAACTCTGTAAGAGTTCAGATTAAATTAAAGTCGTTTCAACGAATAGGAATATATTTCAAATCATTAAATATAGTTACAGTTATTGCGATGCGACATCAAACCGACCAAACAATGCGATACAACTCTGGCTGTGAGGCGGCTTCTTAAATCACTCACTACGGTCATGATAAGAAAAGCAAGAGTTCAAATCTGTGATGATGCGGAGACGGAGGACTCAGTAGCAGAGCCGACTACAGTGAATAATAAAGTGATTTTAATAAAGCGGTCCAGTGTCTTGAGGTGGGTCGGGGAACGAGTGGCACGACTGTGCAGCAGTGCTGGTGGTGGAGGAGGAGGACGGGGCCGGAGCGCAGGCAGAGGTGGACCGGGGCCGAGTGCAGGGGCCAGCTGGAGTAAGTAAGTAAGTAAGTAAGTAAGTAAGTAAGTAATATTTATTTATATAGCGCTTTTCGAGACCAGGGTCACAAAGCGCTTAGACAATCAAAACAATACTCAAAAAAGTACATACTTTAAAGATCAAGATAATACTGAGAACAACACAGGAGTTCCAGAAATTCAAGGAAAAGCCTGAACGAATAGAAACATCTTAAGATGTTTCTTAAAGGAGTCAGTAGATCCATCAAGCGCAAAGAGAGAGGAAGATCGTTCCAAAGCTTAGGAGCAACAGCCTGAAAAGATTTCTCTCCTCTGGTCCTGAGCCGTGTGCGTGGAACCATAAGTAGATTCTGATCCACAGACCTCAGAGCCCGAGCTGGGGTGTAAGGCTGGATCAGATCAGTGATGTAAGGAGGAGCATGACCATGAATAGATCTGAAAGTAAGAATCAGAATTGTAAAGTTGATCCTGAAAGAAACTGGAAGCCAGTGAAGACTTTTAAGGATCGGAGAAATGTGAGTTCTTCTACTTGAGCGGGTCAGAATTCTCGCTGCAGAGTTCTGAATCAACTGCAGACGAGACACATCCTTCTTGTTAAGACATGAAAACAAACTGTTACAATAGTCCAGACGAGAAGAAACAAACGCATGGATTACGCATGGAGTCGTGCTGCCGTGTGGATTGTCCTGAGGTAGAAGAAAGTGAGGTGTTAGCGTCTCGACGGGCAGACAACAGTCGAACTGATTTCTCAAATAACAATGCCGACAACAAACCATTCCTGTTTGACGGTCAGGCGCAGACTGGATCGCCGAGCCAGGTTCTTAAGCTCCTCTGGTGATCGCCGACAGGGGGTGGCGATGAGGAGGGCTGGACTCCAGGGTTGGGAGGAGGAGTCGTAAAAAAAATCACGTCTCTGTAGTTGATGGGATAGTCTCATAAACTGACACCAGTGCTGTGTCTCAAATCGCATACTTCTCTTAGTATACTAGAGGTTAGTATGCATCAGGTTAGTGTGCATACTAACTAGTAACTAATTCTCCACAGATAGTATGTCTCAAATCAAGCTCTGCTGCTACGCACTAACAGGAAATGACGCAACAGCTTCTTCTTCTACTACTATTTAACGATGATTTCAACCAGCTATAGGAACACTAGCGACACCTGCTGGCAGCACGTTTTGCAAGTTTGGAAAAAGGAAATAAAGAAAAAAAATGAGAAACAAAATATTTGTGAGATATTTACGCCGGTATCAGCACTGAAGACGAGATGGCGGCCGTTTAGGGTAGATAGTGTCCATCGATCCATATTCAGTTTTGTGGCGTTTTAGTGCCAATTCAGTGTGTATGGTGCACTAACTTTCGCATACTAAGAATTAAGACACACTTACGCACTAAAAATACTAACTTTGAGTAGGCAAGTATGCGAAACAACCATCAAAAATCTAAGCTTTAAGACACTCTGTCGAATAAAAAATGTGAGGATTAGTGTAATAAACAGCCGCTGGTCAAGGTTCAATGTGCAGGTTAAAAAACATATTATCCAAAAACAAGTGATGTGTTGATGAGGCTTCATGAAACAGCAGATGATGTATCTTGATACAGTGTTAGATTCAGTGACTTCAGTTTGAGTAGTAAAGTTTAAAAATGATGCCAGGTTTTAATTGAGTTGAGTAGTAGTTGCTAAACATTAAAAAGCAGAGAGTGACATCTAGTGGTCTCTCAACATGAGGACACTGTATCGTGATACCTCATCTGCTGTTTCATGAAGCCTAATCAACGTATTGCTACTAAAAACATTGTGTATATGTGAGGATGCTTAATGGAGAAAGGTGCCATGTTTTCAAAACTCTCTTACAAATATTTTTCGAAGAATAACTCGTGTTGAGAATCCTCTTTTTTATAATGGTAGGTTTTCCATACACATGAATCCGTCGTCCAGTTCACGATGTATTCTGTATATCTATTTCAAACCGGGTTATTCAAGTGACCAAGTTCAAAGTTCTCAAATGTATTGTCCGTCCGGCTGGTTGGCTAATTGGTTGGAAAAAAAAGATGTCATTATCTTCTTTTCCGGGAGATAATGTTATTATTTTTTATATTTCTTTACAAACATTATCTTTAATAGACGTGTCCCAAGGTCACTGATCAACAATATGACGCTCAGTCTTTGTCACCCTGACCAAAACAGGACCATTTATGCTCGGCTTTTTCCACAGGATACTTCAAAAGAAGAAAGAACGACTGGTTCTCTGCGTGTACAAATCTTCTAAGTTGCAAATTGGATGACTTGGGAGCGCCTTTGGCAATGCATGAGAAGAATGCTGAAAGAGGAATCATCTCATTGATTTGACCTGAGTGGGACTTACATCCACAAACCTTCAGTACGTTCAGAGATGCCGTTTCCAGATTTAGTGTTTAAACAAGGTCCCGTGGTGATTGCGTGATCAAATGATTCAGGCTCAGACGAGCAGATTCCATGGACAGCAACCTGTCCATTACTTTACACTTCTGTTTGAAATGCCTTAATTATCGCTTAGCAAACAATACTTTCACCATCCACCATGCAATGCTCAGAATACTAAAAATGTATTAGTGTGAGTGAATGCTTCAACTCTTGTTGAATGAGGAGGCAGAGGTGAAAATCAGGACTTCAAAATATGAGTATGTGGTTCTCAGCCTGATAAAGCTTTCTCCGGGTTGGGGGTGAAATCCGAGTAGAAAAGTTCAATTATCTCAGTGTTCTGTTCACGAGTGAGGGAAAAATGAAGCGTAGATCGACAGGCGGACTGTGGCAGTGTCAGCAGACACTGCACAGATCTGTGGTGGTGAAAAGAGCTAAGCCAAAAGGCAGAGCTCTCTGTGTACCAGTCAATCTATGTGTTCACCCTCACGTATGATCATGAGTGGTGGGTAGTGACCTAAAGAACCTGATATCCCCTACAAGCGGATGAAATGAATTGACTGGATTGTGACTGGGATACCTCTTGGATATCTGGGAGAGGCTCAGAGGAGATCAGATAATCCTCCTTGTTTTAAAATGTCGAGGCTTCAATCCAAGAGGGAAGTTACAGACGAGCAATATGGAGGTATTTGGATGTTTTTAAGTGTCTTTTTAGACGAAGACGACCAAGCTCAAGTCGCTACATTAAAATGAACAAACATTTTTGTCTATAACTTTAAAAGGAACAGATTACTCTGAAAAGAATCCCTAAGTCAACGTGAGGGCGAGTAGAAAATGAGTGAAAGGAAATACTCAAGACTTGGGGAAACCTTCTCTTTCTACTATCCTGGGCCGAGGAGAGTCTGGGCCTCCCTGCTGAAGCTGTTGCCTCCATGACCCGACCCTGCAGAAAAGAGGAAGAAGATAACAGCCAGACCAGTTAGCAAACCTTTGGCCGATTGCTTCAAAAGGTCTTCAAGTGTCTTTCCACAAAAATCCTACTAACTAACTCGGCTCAGACGAGGTTTGAATAGCGTGAGAATAACGAGGGAGAAGTTGAGGAAGGCAACAGCTATAAACACATCAGCCATGAGCTCATAATATAAGAATACTTTACACTTGAATCTTGGATATTAACCAACACAAAGTGCTTACCAGACGTTTAAAAAACAAAATGTCCATTAATCTAAAATAGCTTGTTATATATTAATACCTATTATGCACTCGGTAAACTTCTGCTCTGCATGTTTGATACACAAAAAGACTGTGGATGTGTCTCTTAGTCATGCCCTCGCCAATTTTCCAAAGCATTTGGCATCCATTAAGGCTCCAGCAATGTGACTTGGCAGGGAAAACATTTGCTACAATTTCAAAGCTGAAAAAACGACCGTCTGCTGTTCGTTTTTCCTTTTTTTTTTGTTACATTCTGTTCTGAATTTGAGCATCTGGAGATGGAGATTTGTGTTTTTTTCCCCTCTTTGGAAAATCAAATAGCAGCGGACTTTTAGAAGGTCTCAGACATTTCTCTCTCTTTCCTCACAGAACATGAAGCATATGACGTTGATTTCACAGAGGAAATATTCTCCTTCAAATGTACTCATCTAAGCTGTGTTTCATTAGAGACAGTAATGGATGTTAAAATATCCTGGTCCTGGTTTCGTTCTACCTACGTTTTAGAAAGTGTGTCTTCGGATCATTAAGACGTAAATGGCCTGCAACAGCACTTTGAACCGTCATATATTTGCAATGCTAATGTGACCCCATTGATGTCTGAGTGAATAATGCACCTTTGCTCCTCCACCTAGCAGAGTAGAAAAGAAGAATACATTTGATAAAAGTACCTCGAACTGAGTGGTACTGCATATCTGCAGCAGGATTATTAGGAGAAAAACATGCTGTTTTCAGTGTGTTGCTTTTTCTAGAAGATTATTCATAACAATAACATTTGGTTAATATTTATCTATATTTCTATAGAACTACAAAAATACAACCATCCCAAATCCGCTGTTGTAACTCAATATATTTGTGGGGAACAGGTGCAAGAAATCCTATTTTGGGGAAGATAAAGTGCAGCACTATCCTCAAATGGCATTAATGAAAGTGTGACTAAAAATAAATCTTCACCAGCAATGTGACTTTAGCTGGTAATCCGATTGTTTCAGCATTGAGATTAAAACGAAATATGTGATGCAAGGACAAAAAAAGTTCCTTAAATATGTCACTCATCTTAATGTCAATATAATCAAAGAGATATATGATTTCATACATCCCTGGTATGAACCAGCTAATCTCTTGAAACCTCTCTGAGAGCGCCACCTACACTGAAAATGAAAACACATTTGTAGTTTTTATTCAATTCATGCATCATGTGACATATAATCTCTCAATAAATTCTTCGTAGTTGTTTCTTTCTTGGTTGTCCGTCCACATTGAGACACATGAGAAAGACAACTATCATCGATCCAGATGGAGCTCAAGAAAAATAAAATATAATCATCTGGTCTTTGTTTCATTGTCAACACATACCCGGAAATCTCACAATGAAACAATCAGATGCTTTGAAAGGATAGGAAATTCGATTCAAGATGGGAAAGCAGATGGATATGTGTTTAACGAAGATCAAGAAGACTTTTTAAAATTTGTTTTATGAGTTGGTTTTGAACCATAGAGATACTTGAATAAAATACGAAAAAGTGAAAGGAGGACACATGTATTGTCAAAAGGTTTCAGATTACATTCATCTGTTCTTAAAGATTCTTAAATATAAATTTGACCTGGAATGGAACCAAATTTATGATTGAGTTTAATGCACCAGAAGAAGAGCATTCTTAGGGCTTAACAATGGTTATGGGTCGATGTGGCTTCATGAAACATCTGATGAGGTATCATGATACAGTGTCTTCATTCTGAAAGACCAATAGATTTCACTCCTATTTTGAAAATTATGCCAGGTTTCGTTGAACTGATAGTACAGATTCAAAGATGAAAAAAAAACTGAGAGTGCCCTCTAGTGCTCTTTCAAAATGAAGTCACTGTATCATGATACCTCACCAGCTGTTCCATGACGCCTCATCAACACATCTCTACTTAACAAAGAGAGATTTTCTGTAGACCATACGTGAGAATTGAAAGTAGCTTTAAATGCCCTCCTGAGGGAAGCAAGAGATTTAATTTGTTCAAACCATATTTATGTTTTCCACGTGTTTTACTCATTTACTTTTTGCGCTATAAAAGTATATCCGTGTTATCAGAATATTGTATGGTTCAAGCATGATCACCTGATCGTCTGCTCGTCGCATGATTGGGTGAAGGTTTGATCAATATATTTTTGAATTATTGGAACTAGAATATCTAGAATATATATATTTATATACTAGAATATAAAAGTGTGTTCTGATGAGCAGTTTGCGAAAATGTAGTGCATAATGAGCACTCAAATGGGAAGAAAATTAAGTGTGGATCGATGGAGACATTCCACCCTTAACGTCTCCATCTTAGTGACGTAGATGAAGCTAAACTGAAGCTACGTCACTGACGACGTGTCTTCAGAGCAGATACCGACGTAAATGTCTCGAGAAAACACTCATTTTACCACAAAAAACCCAACAACAATAATAACACAATGAAACACAACCTAATAACTTGTTTCAAGTACTGAAATCAGTGATAAAAAAGTAGTAGAAGAAGAAGCTGTCGAGTTATTTCCAGTGTGTAGCAGCAGAGCTTGATGCACTTAGAGAACTGCTCATATAGACATTACATATATATAAAAATATATAATTAATTTTGAAAATATTCTTTTTTTTAGTTTAATTATGCAAAAAAAAAAACAGTCAACTTTTCAACGTTTCAATGCTAAGCTAACAATAGTGAATGATTCATGAGGCCTCATAATGCAGCAGCATTTGTTGGAGCTGTCATTATTTTGAAAGGCCACTAGACTTCACTCTCAAGAACTAATTCTGCATCAAGATGCCTCATCCACCCATCAATAATAACAGGTTTGGAGGATGTGAGCCATTTCTATAATCAAAGTTAAGTGGATTAGTCACTGGTCAGACCTGGACCAGACCAGGAACAACCAGCTAAAGCTGCTCAACTCCCTCACACTGGAGAGAAATCACTTCTTTTTTTCTTTTTTTTTTACAACCACTCACTTGATGGAGAAAGACAAACAAGTTATTTATGAAGCCAGCGCAGCTTTGGGAGCTTGTTTGTGTTTTTTGCCCACACGTCTTTTAGCTGAAAGACAAAGCAGCTGGGTAGCAAGGACCTGCAGGTCCAGCAGGGAACCAACAACTGGCATCAAACAAACACAAATCAAACACAAACTCTGAGCTGAAGCAAGTTGAGATGCAGCTGTATTTGTTTTTTTTAGCTACTTTCTAAAAAGTACATCAATCACCAAAGAGTGTGTAGGTGGACCTGAGCAGCTTCAAGTGTGCTTGATTTCCCCAAAAAAAGAGAAAGTTGTGAGGAAGTTTTTTGCCATTTGTTGTACTGAACAGAATCTCAAGAATCCCAAAGAAATTACAATTATCCATTGAAGGTGTTTGAGTAGAAAAAACATGAATTTTAAGGTAAGGTAAGGTAAGGTAAAACTTTATTGATCTGAAATTGTTTTTTTTCCAACAGCCACAGAAAATACAGCAATTTTTCATAAAAAATAAATCTAAATAAAATAAGAACAAGAACAAAGAGAAATAAAGAGAAAGAATAAGAAATAAAACATTATTGATCTGAAATTGTGTTTTTTTCCAACAGCCACAGAAAATACAGCAATTTTTTATAAAAAATAAATCTAAATAAAATAAGAAAAAAAACAAAGACAAAGGATACAAAGACTAACATAGAACAGAACATCCAGATACTCTCACTCCACTCCTGCCCCCGAACTCAGAATTGTACAATTTAATAGCCCGAGGAATGAACGAGTCCCTGAGTCTATTTGTTTTGCACCTGGGTAGGAGCATTCGTGCACTCATTCTGCTTCTCTGCTCACTGATGACAGTGTTCAGAGGATGACTGTCATCATCCATGATGGACAGTAGTTTGTTCAATGATCTCCTCTCAGCAACTGTCACCAGTGAGTCCAGCTTCAACCACAGAGCCAGCCCTCCTGATCAGTCTGTCCAACCTGTTGACACTCCTCTTGGACACATTTCCACCCCAACACACCACAGCATAGAACATGACACTGGCCACCACAGATGGTAGAACATGCAGAGGAGCTTCTTGTAGATGTTAAATGATCGAAGCCTCCTTAGAAAGTACAGTCTGCTCTCTTTTTCCTCTTATATCAACAATTAATTGTATATTTTAAATAAATAATGATATAATAGTATATATACCATAAAACTTACATGAGTGCAGAAGGGAATGTTGACATGTTTGATTTTGACAACAAGACAAAAAAGCCTATATCATCTTAAACTTGTTGTTATTGTAAAAATGATGAAGAAAAAAGATTGAGATCACAAGATTAAGGAGATGTCTTGTCACTTATAATCCATGTTTGACCAGCTTTGCCTAGTTACGATGGTTGTTTAGTGTGTATTAGTAACTAGTTGATGAGGCTTCATGAAACAGCTGATGAGGTATCATGATACAGTGTCTTCATTTTGAAAAACAGCGATACGCTTCATGATACTTTCTTTAATTGAATCAGTAGATCAGAGTAAAAGATTATGAAGCAGAGAGTAACATCTAGTGGACCTTTTCAAAATGAAGACACTGTATCATGATACATCATCAGCTGTTTCATGAAGCCTCTTCTACCGACCACTGGTAGCCTCTTTTTCAGTCAGTTTCGAGAGAACGCCAACCCCCCCAGTCGATGGATTCCTCGACTCACAATCCTAAACCTCTCCAGGGGTAGATGACTCAATGTGAGGTATAATGGGAGGCGCATTACCTTTCCCCGAGTCCCACATTTGATTAAAAGTAAGGATGCGTTGCTAATTTGCGGGGCCCATATTTCACCGGCATTATGTTTGAAGTGAGCAGGAAAATCTCCAAGTCGGTTTAAATCACCTCGCCTGGATAAACCTTTTGTTTTCTAATAATTTCCACGGCAGAGAAGGTAAGCTGAATACTCTAATCCTATAAGCAGCTTAATTCAGATACTGTGACTTCATTACATTCCCTTCTGTTTGTAAATGTTTCCACGGAAAACTCGGGACTTTTAGAACAGGAAAACAGAAACTTGCTGTGCTGGTGGGGGTTCAGGGGTAAAATACACTAGAGGGTTTATTAAATGTTTGACCTGGTCATATAATTAGACTGTGAGGAAGGACATTGATCTTTGCCTTTCCTTTGTACATTGAGTTTATTTTTATGAAATTTTAACCATATATACAGTGTAAAACAATTCATGAGAATTAAGGTTGTAAACCATGAAGATTAAAATACTGATAATTGTAATGCAGAGAAAATTGTCTTGAAGATGTTCATGTAGAATACTGACCTTTAAGTTTAGGAAGGAGGTCACCTTTGACAAGAGAACAAGGAAACAAGGGGCACTGAAGACCCCCATGAGAAATATAATTTAATAAATATATACCATATTTAATACATATTGATGAAGATTATTCCCATAATTTGTGAAAGTGTGTTTCCCCTCTGGGGATGAATAAAGCTTTTCTATTCTATTCTATTTAACTCATTTCGGCAAATGTAATGCCAATGATGAACTTTGGTAATTTTAGCTAGAATATTATAAGTATTGTATCGCAAACAAGTTAACAAAACATTTGTGTATCTCCTTCAAAAATGCAAAACAAGCATCAATTATTTTAAAAAGATGCCTTAAAAAACTACTTTTTCACGTTGCTGTTGAAATTAATTTCATGTCGTGTCCCAGAAGCATAAAATGACCATCTTCGAGTACTCTTCCTACAATATACTTGATTAATTATATGTGGAATTGGAGTGAAACGTCGCCATGGTGACGACATTGTTTAACGTCTGAGGCTGGGTCACAAACCTCAGTACAGTTTAGTTCAAGTATGTGCCGTCTTATTTTGAGCCTCTGGAGAGTCTGAGAAACAGCACGACCAGTACAAACAGTCTCAAGTAGCAAAGATGTGAAAGCTCTTTTTTTTTAAAGCCCAGATTTACAGTAGATCAAAAGTTGGGGACTCCACTGAGGTTAAAAAGGAAAATATATATTTATACATGGGTGTAGTGACGGTTTGATCAGGCTTTATGAAACAGCTGATGGGGTATCATGATACAGTGTCTTCATTTTAGGCCACTAGATGTCACTATAAGTTTGAAAATGGTGAATTAGATATGAGTCAAATATTATAAAGCAGAGAGTGACATCTAGTGGTTTTTCAAAAGGAAGACACTATATCATGATACCTCATCAGCTGTTTCATGAAGACTCATCAACACATCACTACTTTGAGATATTCATATACAGTATTTAATAAAAGTGGGCTGAATGGCTATTATTCAAACTACAGTCTGAGTTATTGGCTTCATAACTTCAGCTTTTACAATTGCTTCAGTATTGGTTTAAACCTAGAGCTCGGTTAGAGGGCCGAGCACCAAGAAGTAGAACTGTCAAACCTTCACTGAAAAAAAAGGAGCAATAAATAGTTTTTAATGAAATGTAATTAAATGAACAATGGTAGGTTTGGCAAATAACTGTACTAGGTAAGTTAAGTGTAAAATAATGAATCAAGGTATAATTGTACTTATTATATTTAACACTAAACTAAGCTCTTTACAAATAATTGCCATAATGAAATATATTAAACAAAAACTTGTACAATATGTTAAAAGGAAAACTAACGACAACTAATGTTTAAGATGGGACATCAAATCTATTAAAGTACTTATCAGCGGTGCAATTTATACAAGTTTCTGGCTCTCCAATAGCAGTCAAAGGAGGTAAAAATAACACAGATAAAAACACTATTTCAGCTTAAACATTCATGTTGTGTCATGACTTTAGCTTCACCATTGTGCCATCCGTTGCCTACAAACAAATAACAACCAGAACTCCAACAGAATCTGTGGCGTCACCACAGAAGATATTTTCAATCTGCTATGTCTGACTGTTTAATTAGGTTTTTGAATGTGGGGGTACGATGACAGGTCATGGCCTCAGAGTTGGGTGAGCGAAGGCAGGAAGACATTCACATTCCCGATTATATTAAATAAAGAAATGTTGTTTTTTTTAATTTGGGTCTTGTGTTGCCACAGTTACAGTTACGACTATCAAAGATAATTAACTGGTATTTCATGGTAACTACACATTCTGGTACAACCCAAGGATAAATAAGTTTCAGAAGCAGATATTTGTACAGAATTGTCTTAATTACTGACTCTCAGTTCCGTCGGGAGTCATTCTGGTCGATCTGAGACTTGATTGGGTTTTTATCCTGGGAACGGTAGAAACTTCAGACTCATAAACGCCAAGAGCTTCTCCTCAACGGAGCTCTTCTAAATCGGTGGTCATTTATCACATGCTACTCCCAGACAGAGACGGTACAGTAAAATCAATTGTCCTGAATAACAGCAGCAAGTTGCCCCTGATCTGCAGTTAATGATGACTGCGACGTACCTTTCCTCATCCACTGTGAGGCTGCCTTACAATAACTTGGCTGTCTCAAGTCGTGCACTTCTCTAAGTGCACTGCTTTACAGTGCACTCGAAGACAGTGAACTTACTTGCACAGTTGACACGGTGGTACTGTCTCAAATTAACCACTGTCGCTACACACTAACCTGAAATGACTCGACAACTTCTTCGTCTACCACTTTTTAACGCTGATTGCAACCATTGGAATCCTATCGTCGACACTTGACAGCACTTTTCTCCAATCAAAAAAAAAGTTTTTAACTTGTATCATTGTGTTATTATTGTTGTTGTGTTGTTTTGTGGTAAAATGACTGCTTGCCGTTTGAAAAGTATTGATGTAGCTCTAAGCGTATCGTCATTTACGTCACTAAGATGGCGGCAGTTCAGGGTGGAAAATGTCCATCGATCCACACTCGATTTTCTGGCCGTTTAACTTAGTGTAGGTGCAGAAGTGCGCGATTTGGGGCATACCACTTGGTTTTCTGGGACAATATAAACTCAACAATAAACTGAACTGGTCCACACACATCAACGCCGTGTACAAGAAGGGCAGAAGTCACCTCCACCTCCTGGGGAGACTGAGGTCCTTCGGAGTGTGCAGACCACTTTTAAGGACCTTTTATGACTCCGTGGTAGCCTCTGCTATCCACTACGCTGTGGTCTGCTGGGGAGCAGGCAGCACGGACCGGGACAGGAAGAGACTGAACAGGCTGGTCACGAGGGCCGGCTCTGTCCTGGGCCGCTCGCTGGACTCGGTGGAGGAGGTGGGAGAGAGGAGGACACTCTCCAGACTATCCTCCATCAGGGACAACGCTCTCCACCCACTGCACCTGACCGTGGAGGAGCAGCTCCTTCAGTGGCTCAGGCACCCCCAGTGTAGGACGGAGCGTTATAGAAGGTCCTTCATCCCAACTGGTGTCAGGATATTTAACTCTCTACTTTAAATATCCTGATGCTAATCCGTAGTGTGTTTTTCTTCTTGTGTGTTTTATTTTATTTTATTTTTTTATTTTTTTTGTTTTTATTTTTATTTTATTTTATTCTATTGTATTTTGTTAATAGTGTTAAATTTCTAATTTTGTAAATAATTTGTATATTTTTAAGATCGTTTTTATTTTATTTTGTATTATCTCTTTTATTTTTATTTTTTTCCTTGCACTTTATTTTTTTAAACTGCGCTGTTGTAAAAGTGTGTTTCCCCTCTGGGGATGAATAAAGCTTTTCTATATTTCTATAGAGTGGGTTACAACTTCAGGGGATGGTTGCAGGTATGAAATAAGAGATAAAAACTTAAGCGGCAAATTCTTCAACAACGTGGGATATTGTTTTTTGAATTTTAATCAGAAGAAAACACCTGAACACATCATGATTGGATTTTTTTTAAAGTTAGGGTGCATTACAGTCTTCTAAACAAGATCAGGGAACCTTGCAGGAAGGCGACTACATAATATGGCGTGCTCAGGTTTAAGTAAAAAAGAAGACAGGTATGGAGTAAGCGTTGTGGATCCTCGAGAAAAAAATCCCCCAAAATCATGGCAAACGACCTGAAAAAAATCCAGGGTGAGTCGTGATCATGTGATGTTTGACTATTCAAGTTGTCTTCATTTGATTTAAACACACTAAACTCTAACGATATTCTATTCTCTGAAAATGATTGAGGGCCAGATAGGCTGGTCATCAGACCCCGTGAGAATCCAAATAAAATGTAAATAAAAGTACATCGCAATTAGTACCTATTGATTAATACTTTTCTGCAAATGTAACGCAAAAGAGCAAAATAAGTTAGTTTAAGCTAAAATATTGTAATATCAAAGGCCAGAATAAAAGAAAAGATGATGATGGAGTCCACTGGCTCTTTCAAGAAACATCTTAGGCCTTTTCATAATTCTCTGCTGTGTTTGTCTCTATGTTGTCTTGACCTTTTAAAGCATGTGTTTTAACTGTGTATTGTTTTCTAATGTTTAATTGCTTCGTGACCCTCGTCTGAGAATGGCGCTATACAAATAATTACTTCTTAGAAGCCCTCTTAAGAACGCTGTGAAAGAAGAACGTATTTCCCAGAGTCGCTCCTAACTTAAGAAGATCTTCTAAGAAGTACGTTTAAAATGGACCTGACCTACTCATAACATTGATCAACACCAGGGACAATACTATGTACTATTTATATAAATTATAAAACAAGTTTAATTGAATTGACACATCAACTTTTGCTGCACCAATCGTCATATGCAAATGAAGCATTCAAGGGCGTAGGAATTTTATAATGAAATTATAAAACACACGGATTGCAGTTGTATAAACCAAGATAAACATTTAAAACGTACGAACATTGTAACATCTACACATAAAAAGCACCAACAGTATTATCTTGATCTTTAAAGTATGTACTTTTTTTTTTGAGTATTGTTTTGATTGTTTAAGCGCTTTTGTGACCCTGGTCTCGAAAAGCGCTATATAAATAAATATTACTTACTTACTTACTTACTTACAACCCTGCAATATTTCACATATATCAAGGGAAAAAATGTAATTGGAAACCCACTAAGAGCTTCTTACGAAGCTTCTTTGGCCTGATTTTAAGCAAGCAGTAACCAACGTTTCAAGGAATCTGTATGTTAGCGCTCGTTCTTAGCCAAACGCTTCTTGGGTACGATTGAATCAGGGAAACCTGGGCCATTTCAAACACATAAATGCACCTTGTGAGGGTTTTATCCGGCCATCATTTGTACGTTAGCTGAAACCGTTTCATCTGCCACCTGACGACAGGCTGTATAACAAACAGCACACTTCAATATCAAATATGAAATTGGTGTAAGTGTCTGCAGAAGCATCCCAACAATCATAAGACGGCCTACAAGCAGCTGTGGCAGATGAGGACAGATGTCTGCGTCTGCTTGTAAATGACTTCTTTACCGTTTCCAGCAGGAGCTGCTGCCTCCTCGTCTGCAGCAGCCGTGCATTTTGATTAACTCGGAATATGAATCCAGTTTTTTTTTCTGGATCTCTGTGTCAACACGGGTGTGGGCCTCATGAAAGGGCAAATTGACAATACTCACCAATCACGGCACTTTAATCTGCCGCAATGGCAAAAGGTCATCGCTAAGATAAATTTTGTTGATGTGACATTCGGCCCGGGTGACCAACACACACATGCGGGAGACACTTAAGCCGCTCGTAATACCAACAACATGATTCTGGAAGATTCCAAGTTGCATAATTGATCAGTTTGCACTCAGCTTGATAGTTAGAAATCTGCTTCATTAATCAAACCCCACCGAGTCACGGAGACACAAAGAGGAGTTTTATGGCGGCTCAGAACAACCGTAATGGGACGACTTTGGAAGCTTCTGAACAGGCACTCGGAGCACAGCAGCGGCACTGTTGCAAAAAACTACAATAATGCCGTCTGCTTAATGACTAACCATTCATTTTGCACTTGGCCGCTGACTCGTCTTTTATTATCGGCTGTTCTATTACTTTCTATTAAACTAACATTACATCAATCGAGGCAGGTTGGTTGTTACTAGCTTTATCGTCTGACACAAGATTCCATCGCTGCATCAATCTTGTTTTATTGCTGTGCAAAATAAACTAATGTTCAGTTTCTCCGATCCAGAAAATCGCTGTTTTAAACTGAAGGCGCCACCTACTGAGAGCTAATATCCATCCCTGGTTTAAAAGGCTTAACATGCATGATCAAAAAAAAAAAGCAGATTATAGAGTTTTTACAAAATCTGATTAAAAAAAAATCTTTATAATTGGTTTGTTAACTAAGAGCTAATTCAGCTCATTTTTTTTTTTAGCATACCACTTGTCTGTAGCTATGACGGATTAGTAGTGTTTTGAACACACATTCCAAGATATATTTCATATATAATATTTTTTTTTAATAAATTAACCTAGTAACTGCGAAATATGATACAACTTTTTTTTATTCTTCTTGTTCATTTAACTATTGAAAATTAGATGTGCAGCTAACCACAAAGAACAACTTTTATAATTTGAAACCCTGCTTTAAAACATGTGTATAACTGAACTGATAAAACATATAAAAATGTAAAACAAAAAAGAAAAAATGTGCCTTGAACCAAACAGTATTAGTACCTTAGTAGTACCTCAAATAAAACAGTGTTGGTCTATTATGACAGTCCCTCATGACTATTGCATGGATCAATATTTTCCAACATTTCCGATATTCCATCTGAGCATTTTGACACATTGATTACAGGTGATCAATGATCACTGACAGTACGCTGATATTGCAGGAAGCTCATGTGATCTACTGGTCAAATTAGACCGTTCACTAGCAGCAGTTATTTGATGATTCTATCAATGTTATCATAGTGGTTATCGCAGTGGTCAGTACCACTAAATATTTCTAATATTTCACTTAAATCATGATTTGGATTAGCAACATCTTTGTTGGTTACACTGAACTGATGTTTAAAAAAACTTGGTAGAAACAAACGATGAAGATAGAAACTTGAGCTGTATTGCCTCCCACATGAGTTTGGCCGGCGAATGAAGTGACACCTTCTAGGACACGTCGTGTGAAAATCAAGCAGACACAAACAAAGCCCTTCTTCTATCGCTGTCAAAATAAACGCCTTCCTAAGACGAAGTCATTACCATCCGAGGAGAAATGAGAGAGACTTACCAACACAAAACAAAAAAAAAAGAAAAGCCTTCAGCAGTTTAGAGTTGTTTGTCTCTTTTGATTTTGTCTAAATTGTTCCTGTTCTTTGTCTAAATATGACTCAAAATAAACAACAGATTGTGATGGAAACTTTCAAAAAAATTGAGGGGGGAGAAGATGGAGAATAAGGTTGAAAATAAAAAGACTAATTTTACCGAAACAGTCTTTGGAAACACTTTAGAATGGAGAACACACATTAACTATTAATAAGTTGCTTATTAGTATCTGTATTAACAGGAAATTATCCATCATAAAGTATTCACACCTTGTTCATATATTCTACCCTTAATAACATGATAATAAGGAGTTCATACTGAACAACACCTTTATTACTCATTTAAAACAGAAAATAAGTAATTAAAGATTAACTTTAGTGAAAACTAGTTTCACTCTATTTACCCATTTCCAGTGTAAGTACTAGAGATGTGTCAATGAGGCCTCATGAAACGGTTTCATAGTGAAGTCACTGTATCATGAAACAGTTTCACAGTGAAGTCACTGTGTCATGAAACAGTTTCATAGTGAAGCCACTTTGTCATTAAACAGTTTCATAGTGAAGCCTAGTGTCATGAAACAGTTTCATAGTGAAGCCACTGTGTCATGAAACAGTTTCATAGTGAAGCCTAGTGTCATGAAACAGTTTCACAGTGAACCAACTGTGTCATGCAACAGTGTCTTACCTTTAAATCGCCACTAGATGCCAAGTTTCATTGACTTAGTAGATCAGAGCCAAAGATTTTAAAGCAGAGAGTGACATCTACTGGCCTTTTAAATTAAGACATTGTTTCATGACACAGTGGCTTCAACTCCAAACTGTTTCATGAGACCTCATCAGCCCATCACTAGTACCATGAGAGAATAAAGTTACCATTAAAAATACTTTCAGAAAAGGGGAAAAGTAAACTAATCTAAAGTTATTATTTCAGTCACTATTTTTTTTTACACAATAACAAATAATATTGCTGAGTTATTGTCTTATTGTGCTTTAAACATTGGTATATTTTTTTTTTTTTCTGCAAACGCGAAATTTATAAAAGTGAATAACTTCTCTCGTGGTACTTACACCTAACAAAAAAATAGAGAGAAGGTACTTTTATTGTAATTATTTATTTATTTCCTGTTTATAACGGTATTCACGGTGTTGTTCAGCGTGAACTAAGAAGCTTATTTATAGTGAATATGTGTTTTCCATTTATAAGTGTTACCCTTCTTATGGAAACAAAGTACAATGATTATTTTTTGGCTAACAACTATATTAACCAATCACTATTGAATGTATTAAGTTTGTTTTATTTGGAGAAGCTGTTTTAAACTTGCAGGCCATTTGCAGTCCGTGAGATAATATTTTGTAGCCCTAATGTCAATGGCAGCTTTTTATGAATGATGGCACATGGTTAATGAATACACATGTTATCATTCATGGATGTTACAATATAGTTAAGATGTAAGATTTATCTAAAAGTAAAATCACATTCAATTGGACAGAAATCCACCCAACTTCCAAACGTTAAAACTCAATGAAATTTGTCTGAAAGACGGTCAGAAAGAAAACATCTAAAATACCACACAGTCTTGACAATAATGCAAGTCTGTTGCCCCCTGTTGAGTTTAAGGCTCCTTCACTAGCACTTACCAATTGTTCACATGATTTGAAATCTCTAAAAGTGGAAGAAAAACTGATAGTGACCTTCCGAACTAAGAAATCTTAAGTGGCAGGACCTATATATATATTTCACTGAAAAGAGGGGAGACGAGTAAAATTGAAATGCTGAACTGTCCGTCTCACGTGAAAACAGTTGAACTCTCTCTCTATCCATGGGCTCGTATGGATGATTTTGTGAATGATTGACTCCGGCAACAAATAGAATTCCGATGATTGGCTAACAATTGCATTGCAAGGTCGCCCTCCAAGTCCAACCTGGTTTTAGTATCTTGGGGTCTTTGAGCGTGAGACCAGCAGGCAGATTCTGGCAGCGTCAGTAGTTATGCACTGATGGAGGTGAAAAAGAGTTGAGCCAAAAGGCAAACCACTGATGATGCATGTTGATCTAAGTCTAAAACCTTAGCTATGGACCGAACAGTTGGTTGTTACCCAAAGATAAAGATAGCTGGTACAAGCAGCCGAAATGAGTTTCCACCCCAAGGCTGACCAAAATCTCTCTTCGTGATAGGGTGAGAAGCAGGGTCATCTGGGAGAGTCTTAGAGTCACTGCTCCTCAAGGTTGAGGTAAGTCAGTTTAGGTTGCTTGGGCATCTGAATAGGAAGTGCGTTGGACACCTCACCAGAAAGTCCTGTTCAGGGCATGTCCCACCTGTAGGTAACCACAGGGGAGACCCAGGAATAGGTCTCTCAGGTCTCCTGGGAACACCTCTGGGTAGGGCTGGATGCTGTGGCTAGAAAGAAAAAAGCCCCCTGTTGTAGTGGCTGCCTCCATGACCCAACCCTGAAAAAAGAAGACAAAGACACATAGACTTTAGAAAATCAGAAGCAAATCTTGGATCTACCATCTGGGATCTTCGAAACTGCAATCCATCAGTTTCTCAGTACATTTTATTGTCATTAATTTAAATACAAATATATAAACCTGTCAGATATTAAATATATATGTATATATTTTCGATGCTTATTCTTGTTGACCGACTATTGTAACAGTTTATTTTGTCTAAACAAGAAGGATCTGTCTCGCCTGTAGTTCATACAAAACTCTGCAGTCATAATTCTGACCAGCTCTAGTAGAAGAACTCACATTTCTCTGTTTTTTAAAGCTCTGCATAGGCTGCCAGTTTCTTTCAGGATCCATTTTATGATTGTGGTTCTTACTTTCAGATCTATTCATGGTCAGACCTTCCATCAGTGATTTGATCCAGCCTTACACCCCAGCTCTGGCTCTGAGGTCTGTGGATCAGAATCTACTGATGGTTCCTGAACACGGTTCAGGACAAGAGGAGAGAAATCCTTCCAGGCTGTTGCTCTTAAGCTTTGGAATAATCTTCCTTCTCCGTCTGTAAAATATCTTTACAAATAATACTTACTTAAATACTTATATCAGAGCAGAAGACTTAAATTATGCAGTCATGAGTGACCAGGGAGGATAAAGATCTACATCCATCTGTCTCAAAGAAAACTGTTTTCAAAGTTTTCTCCACCAAGTTTATTGCTGATCAGCTGGTGAAGCCCATTTTGACCCTGAGGCATGCATAACCTGGGAATAATTGAAGTAAAACATTTGCTCTTCAGAGCTCCTCACAGACTAAGAGCCACGGCGAGTCTTTGGTTTTTGACTAAGCTGTGAAGTCTTTGATGGAGTGGCAGGAAATGGACGGGTGGGGTGATGCAGCAGAGCTAACTTTAGCCCCTAATGGTTTCAAATATGCTTGCGCTACATTTTTTTTCACTGCAGGGCCAAATGATATCCCCTGAACGATGATTTATCAAGCCCATTGAGAGCCTTCCCATCCGGGATAAATTGCCTCTTGCCTTGAGAAAATGCCCTTGATAGATAATTGTCTAATTTTTTATAATTATCCATGAACGTGGCTGTTTTTGTAAACTAAAGAGTCAACATAAAAAAAACTCCATGAAGTGCATTATCTGCTGTGTTGAAGAAACAGTGGTTATGACATTAAGCTACTTATCTAAGACTAAACAAATACTATACTGTTCTTAAAGGTTGTAGAAATCTACTATGAAAAACATTAAAGCAGCAATGAGTAACATTAAACATATTGTTTAGATTATCACTTTTTTTCTTCACATTTATGAAAATATTTGTCTAATTACGTGTTTGACTGACATATTGGAACAATAACCTTCACTAAACAAATTTTCCTGGAAAGTCTGAGTGTCACATGACTGCAGTGGATCAGAGTCAAAGTTTCACATGAATTACACAGACACCTTCAGAAGTTACAATGATAAGAAAACCAGAAACTGATACAAAAAGAGTCTTTCTCTTGTTTTGTAAACAAAATACTGTATGGTATCTGGCACCAAATGGCAGAGGCTCCACGACATTGCAGTTACAATGTTTTGACACCTAGTAGAGCCAGAAAAAAGCCCTTAAACAAACATGTTTGAGTCATATAATTATTTGTGTTGGAAGTACAACTGGGAAGCCCAGTAGGTGGTACTATTTTTAAAGCAGGGGTCACCAACACAGTGCCTGCAGGCACCAGGTCGCCGCAAGGACCATATGAGGTGCCCGCAGGCCTGTTGTAAAAATACATTACATCATTGATAACTTTTTCAAACAAGCTGCAATATATACTTAATTATTTGTTAAAAGGGTTTGTCACTGGCTAGTGAAAAAAAAAGATATTTCCTATGAAATGTTGTGAATTTAAATTGGTAAAATGGTGTTCCATTCAAAAGAGTATTCATGACATGTAAAAGATTATTTTGTAAAAAATGACCAGTGTCTTCACATAAATGAGTATCATTAGTCATTAATAATAATATATAACTAAAGGCAAACTGAGCAAATTTGTTATTTCAGAAAAGTGTATCAAACTGGGTGCCCTTCGTATGCCTCAGTACCCGTGAAGTAGCCCTCAAGTTCAAAAAGGTTGGAGACCCCTAACCTAAAGTAAATGCCAGAGAGTAGTGGTGTATTTTGATGAGGTCTCATGAAAACAGTTGATGAGGGATCATTATACAATGTGTATGTTTTGAAAGACACTATATGTCACTCTCTGTTTTATTGTATTTTATTCTAATCTAATTGAATGAAACCTGGCATTGATGTCAAACTGCCACCTAGAGGTCTTTCAAAATAAAGGCACTGATACTGTTTCATGAGGCCTCATCAATCCGTCATCATTATTAGCTATTTGTAAAGATCTAAACATTTTGAAAAAAGGATGTTTTCTTAAATTAGTATTAATGTTTCCTGTCACATTCAGACTGATAAATATAAATGTTTGCTGATACTGGATCTCTTCTTCAGTGTTTCCTACTGGCTCGTCCATCTCCAGCTCCAGACACAAATTCGGAAAAGCTCCCTGCGCCTGCAGCTGTGAGATCCAGGACTTTACCCTCATAGTGTGGTTTCTTCTTGTTCGCGTGTGAGGTCTTCCTTCTTCCACAACAAGAAGCTTCTTCTTCTTCTCAATAAGGACAACGACCCTACTTGACCACTGTATCGGAAAAATGACTAATGAGAGCATGTTCTGTTCATTATGGTCATAAAATTCGGTAATTTCTGGTTTTCAATTCTTTGTGGCATCAATACAGATGAGCGCCGCCCGTTGATACGGGGGTCGGCGTCGGTTTGGTGTGTTTTCTGAGGCATTTTTTTGAACGACTGAAAAATGACGACATGACTGATCAGCCCGACTGCGTTTCTGCCGACGATTACTCAACGCTGGTGTGTCTTTAGCTCCAATACACATGTGCTCATGTACCCTTGTGGGTCCTTCATACATCTCAGACAAACATTGCTTCAGTGACCTACACCCGAGGACTTGTCAAACTGACCCTTTCAAACGACCTTCCAGGTATGTCTGACCTTGAGATAAGGACTCTTGATAAAATATACAAATGTTTTCAGGAGAGGTTTTCAAATGCATCGCTGCACAGAATACTAATGAAGCACAGAAAAATACATTTAAAAATACACTTGGGAGTTGTTCAGTCAATCGTGTACGAATCGTCAAATAACTATGACATCCTATTTCTCTATAAGACAAGAGTCCCGTGTATATTAAAAGTGTATAATTTAGATTCATTGTATGAACGTCCATTATGTGTTGGCTTTGAATATAAAATCCATCACTATCTTATTTCATGCTCGTTCTGTTTCGGCCCGAGATTTCTTCCCAGACACATTCTCATTCAAAATAAGCAATTCTATTTTGACAGCTATTTGTATGTAAAGTGTGACGGTGGGGCGGCCGGTCACTGCACTGGTGTTTTGCTCAGGAATCCTTTTATTATCACACAATGGTCCCAGAAATTCCATCAGTGGATTATCCATTGTTCCTAACAATACATTTTTAATATTTCTCAACGTGCTATTAATAGAAGGTGAGGCCAACTATTTGTTGGAGCATTTACAGTGTGGATATTTTCTTCCATAACTCCACTCGTTCATTGTTTAATTGTGTTCTGTAAAGAAAATTAATCAATTATGGGAGTATATTTTCATCTTTTCTTAGTAGTACTGCAACTGGGGTTCAACTACAGCCCGTAATCCTATTTTAAATAATAATATAATAATATTTATTAAATAATAATGTAGTATTAAAGTAGATTGAACTAGTTGATATGTTACCTGTGGAACAGGAAATGTGTTTTTAATCTGAGGGTGGTCCAAATTCTGGACACGTACCCTTGTCCAAAAACACTGCTATAGAACAATATGTCCATTTACGTTCATTCCGACATGTTGCTCTTATAGCCTCTGAAGAGTCTATAGTGGTTAATAGAAAAATGTCAAAGTGTCAGAGGGATAGCATCATCACGGTTAACTAGGGTGTCTGGTACACAGGGAGTCAGGACTGACCCGGACGGGCTGAATAACTCAGGCTTAGGTAAACAATTCATGCTGGTCTTGAGATATTGGTGTCAAAAGATACCATTTTATTTGTTAGACAGGAAAAAGAAAACTGCAAAAGGCAACTACATTCATGCAACCATGAATCTAATTTGGATTATAGTTACTTGTGACTTTAATAATTGATTATAAAAAAAAACAATGTCTTTTAAACATGTATTTAAACGAGATTACTGAGATTACAAATACATTCATTCATTCATTTTCTGTTCCGCTTATTCCTTCGTGGGGGTCGATGGGGGACCGGAGCCTATCCCAGCTTCATCGGGCGAGATTCGGAGGACACCCTGGACAGGACGCCAGTCTATCGCGTTCCCTAGATTTCAAATCAACCTCTGTATACTTGTGGACTGCTTGGAGGGAACCGGAAGCGATCCAACAGCCTTCTTGCTCTGAGGCGATTGAGCTGCAGCACAGTTTTACTTTGAGAGGATTGCGTAAAAAGTGCTTTCTATTTCAAATAGAGCAAACTTTGTCCGAAAGTAAGTGAAGGAAAGATTGGTGAATAAAATGACACGGTTAAATGTTTTTTTTTTTTATATAAAAAGGGAAATATTAAAGAAATGGATTATTAAATTTATGACTGAAGTGAGAAAAGAAAATGGATTTCAATGGATCGCAGGCTTTTGTCTGGGGAAAAAAAGAAAGTACTTATATGTTTTTCTTCCTTTAAGATTGGCGTCATGATTTAAAGAGAATATACAGCCAAAACAATGGTCCTTGATCTTTAAACGTATCTAAATATAAATAAAATAGTTAAAAGAACTGGTTTTGCATATGAAGCAGAATTCTTCACCTCCTTCAACAAACAAGATAAACTCTCTTCTGTTTTGCTAACATGTTTTTTTTATTTTGTCATCTGTTATATAAACAAAAGAGTTGAATATATGGTAAAAAAAAAAACTCACAATCCCTCATAACAATAATAATAATTCTGGGATGAGATTTTGTGTGTTGCTGAACAGATGGCTTCCGTCTGAAGGTGCAATAAACCTGCAGATCTTTGTGCTGAACGGTGTGAAGAGAAAGTAGCGGCCAATAAACGTTTCCATTTGCTTGACATTTCATTTTTTCATGCATCAACTGGTTCCCTCTCTGTAGCTTTAACTGCCATAATGTAGTTCTGGCGCAGATGTAATCCCTCCGCCGTTATTCAGCTCATGAGGCAAAACACAGAGCTGATTGAAAAATAACATTTTTAAATCCTGTGCTGAATCCTGATCTCCATCAAACTATCCTTGACTTTAAAACTTTATTTATTCTCTTGTTTCTCTGCCGTGCAATAATATGAGACGTTCAGACGCGAAAGAATATATTTATATTTCTTTCTGCCTCCATGTTTGTGTCTTCAATTATGCATGTGGTTCCATCCATGAGTTTGTGATGTTCGACTGTGCAGAGATCTGTGCGGCTGTGTGTGTGTGTGTGTGTGTTTGTGTGTGTTTGTGTGAGACCAACCTGCCATTCAAAGTCACATGAAGAGGTGTTGAGAGAAAAAGCACTTAGAAGTTGTTCATTAAGTTTAATATGGAAAATATAGAAGTGAATCACTTTCCCTTCCTTATCTGTACGAGAAAACTTTATATTTTCCACTGTTAAATGTCAAATCAAACCCATTTTTATTACAGTTTTCTGCAGCATTTCTATGATTTTCCAAAAGATTACAGTCTGCTTTTCATGTAAGAAGAAAATGGTTTCTTCTTTAAGAAAGACATCTAGGAAGTAGTGATGTGCTAATGAAGCTTCATGAAACTGTGTCATATTTTTGAGTGGTCAGTAGGGGGCGCCCTCAGTTTAAAAATGGAGTAAGGATTTCGATACAATAGCTATTCAAAGCAATGGTTTATAGAGCAGAGAGTGACATCTAGTGGACTCTGTTTCATGGTGCTTCATCGACACATCACTACTAATCACTACCATTTTGAGAGCAGGTTTCCCAGGTTGCTTAAGAAGTTCTCAATGCTACGATCTTCTTCTAAGTGGTCTCTAAAAAAGCTGTGATGGGTTTCCATTAGCTTAGCTTAGGAAGATCTTTCTCTAAAAAGGAAATGGTATTTTAAAAATAAGTAAATGCTCAATGAAGAAAAAAAAAAGACTATAATTATAATAATTTACTAAGTGCCTTTAAAAATGGAAAGAAAGATTCACAATAATACAAAAGTGGACAAAAGTACACACATATGAGTAAAACAATTTTAATTTAAAAATGAATCGTAGATAAAACTACGTAAATAGTGAATGGGGTAAAAAAAAATTAAATAAAATTTTACATACACTACATATATTATCAGTTAGAGTGACAGAGAGATGGATTTTGAGTTTTCAGTCATTGAGTATTTTGCTATCGCTTAATCCATGATGTGGGTAGCGGGGGGCTGGAGAATATCCCAGTTTCTTTGGGCGAGAGGCAGGGGACACCCTGGACGGGAAGTCCAGTCTATCACAGGACACACAAAGACCCACAACCATTCACTTACACACTCATACCTACAGTCAATTTCCCCAAGTTCCCAATCCACCTATGTTTGTTTTTGGACTGAGGGAGGAAACCGGAGTGCCCGGACGAAACACTGGGCCTTAGTGTTTCCCAAATAATATTAAAAACTGATGAAACGAGAATCTGAGAAAGTGGTTTAATGAATGCTCTTAAAATCCATTCAGGTTTCATCAGAGGAGAGTGACAAGATAGAGATTCATGGGTGGGAATAGATTGTTGCATCGAACAGTGTGTGTGTGTGTGTGTGTGTGTGTGTGTGTGTGTGTGTGTGTGTGTGAGCCAACATCCACTTGTAAGATTGTTCCAAGAAACACTGCAGTCATGCCAAGTGTGCAAATCTGCACTCTGAACTCCACAAGCATGTTTTCAGAGTGAATTTGTAGGCATGAGCTACTCAGCGTGTAGCAAAAGCCAGTGTGTGTGTGTGTGTGTGTGTGCGTGTGTGTGTCTGTGTGTGCGTGTGTGTGTGTGTGAGGCGTCAAAGACAAGACACGATGTCCGTGGTGCATTCAGGCAAAGTGTGATGCAGGCGGGGAGGCAGCCCTTGTTTCTCCTGAAGCGCTTGGATGTTTTATTTATTAGGGGTAGCAAAGCAAGCAGTGTGTTTAACTCGACAACAACCACAACAGTAGCACAAATCCCAGCGTCTCGCTCCTTCTGCCCCCATGAGGAGGAAACTTTTGTGTTTGGAAGCGATGTCCTGTGATTCCGCTCCCGTCTGTAAACAGCTCAGTAGCACGGAGGAGAGAAGAAAAAGTGATCCCCGATCATGTTAGATGATGATTTAGATGCACTTTTCTGGAAGCAATGGATGTTGCAGACAATAAGGAAGCTTCTCTCATAGAATCCTTACAGTCTAGTTTCTGTGTGTTCATCCAAGTCAAGCTATATTTCGAAGCCTCTTTCACAACTAAAGAACAAAAAACAATATCACATGTTCAAATTCAATTGACTGAGCATTTTCTGATGGGTGTAAAGAAAATATTTGTGAAATTATATCGAAAATCATTTAAAAGCTCCAGTCATTGAGTAAACATTTGAGCAAGATCTGTTTTCAAAATCTTATCGACCTGTGGATCGTCTGGATTCTCTTGACACGAAGGATGTCATTAAGAAAAGCACTTGAATGTCAAAATGACCTTTAATCGACAAGAAACATCAGAGAATTGAAGGCTTGAATTTTCTTCAAATATTGATTTTATTTTGGTATAAATCATAACTCCTGTACAAAGAAGTTTGTGTATGTTCTACTTAAAAGGTCGGACACTCAAATGCAGAAAATGGTGCACATACAAAATACAAGCACTTTTCCTTTGTTCATCCCAATCAACGTGCTATTATTCGCAGACTGGTTTGTCCCTTTCCAAGCCCTCATTTACATGTTACATATATACAAAAAATTGAGCATATTATAACATTAAAAGATTAATATATAATACTTTTATTAGAGTGATTAGGATGTGTGGTTTAATTTTATTTTCATAATGAAATGTTTAGATATAGATATAGTGTTATATTTATTTAAATACGATTAAAAATGTATTGAATTCATGTTTAAATGTACTATTTAGTTAAATTTAGATGAATACATTAGATATATGGCCTTTTGACTTTCTTTAACACTAATTATAAATCACTTCATCTATGAAACATCACTGCCATTTTTGTGAATACAGACAAAAAAATCATATAAAGAATTCATATTAAAGATATGCTTTATATAACCAGTGCCTTTTAGAAGGAAATTACATTTTAATTCCACTTATTGTAGGTTTATGTTTGATCAGCTTATTTCAAAGATAATTCTCCATAAAACTGTTCCATACAAAACAGCAAAAAAGGGTTGTTTTTTTTTTCATCCACTTGCTGGAAAGACAATTATATCTTGGTCTATTTTGAATTAAAGCATTAATGGTTCATATTAACCCCATCGTTCAGTTTTCCAATGACAGGGTTAATAAAACACGCACAAACAATAGATAACCCTACAAGCACATTAATGTGAAGTCATTTGCTTTATAATTAAAAGTCAATTAATGAATCTATTACGGCTCCATCCAACCTGACGGAGGAGAGAAGAAACGACGTGCAGCTGAAAAGTGCAGGATTTGCAGATAGGGGACTATTATGTTCCCATCAAACATAAACCCTGGTAATTGAACCAGAGGTTAAAGCAAAAATCAATTTCTAATCATAGATAGTCATATCCCTGGAGTCGATGCCTATTTCTCAAACTTTCCCGTCACCGAGGCCGTGGTGTTGTGTACAATTCAACCTGTGCATATTGGCCCAGAAATACTATAAAACTGGATATATTTCCGAGTATTTACATAGTTTATTAATGATGTCTGAGCGAAACGCAATTGAGTTAATACTTATACTTTTCCATTTCATCTGGGTTCTTCACCAAATATTCTTATATTATATTCAAATAGTTTTACGACTGACTGTGTTTTTATTTGTACAAATCAAGACAATTTTCAAAATAATTACAACATTACTAATTCAATTGTTTATATTGTTATTAAAGTAGTAGACAGTAAGATAGTTCACCCAAAATTGAAACTTCACAAATATTCTAATCAACCTCCTGTCAACTAAGGCTTGTGATTATTTTCAGATTAATCTGTTACGGATTACTTCCTGTATCGTTTATTACTCTTTAAATGTCTGCTACAAATGAGTGTGAAATATAGACTTTTAAATTCTTTTCTCAGAACTATTTTTTTTTCATATCGAGGCTTCAATCCAAGATGGACGTTACAGACGAGCAGTTTATGGAGGCATTTGGATGTTTGGACAAAGATGAAGACGAAGACAACTGAGCTCCAGTCGCTACATTAAAATGAACAAATAACTCTAAAAATAACTGTTTACTCTGAAAATAATCCCAAGCCTTAGTCGACATGAGGGTGAGTAGAAAAAGGTGTAATTTGAATTTTGGGTGAACTATCATTAACATGAACATCAACTCTTTATATACATATATTCCAAAAATACTTAAGCCACATTGATAATAACCAATGCTGTTCAAGAAACACTTAATAACACTTAATAACACTGTAACACCTAATGAACGTACTTACGAATGATTGTGGCGACAAAATCATGTTTTTAATTGACCATGTTTAAGGTTTGCTTCATTACAGGGGTACGACTTGTGGTGAAGAGTTGGCGCTTTACTGCTCCAAAGCACAGGTTCTTGGGTCAGACCTGAACGTGAACAGTTTTGTCACGTGAAATGTTATGTCGTTATGGGGTTCAACATATAATAAGTTAACATATATAATGAGTATTTCTTCGATCAGTTCGACACAAAATTGTGAACATTTTTTAAGGACAGAGACATTTTTTTTTTTTGTATTTAGGAATTATTGTCAACAGCTTCATTTTATGGTTTTATTTTCAATTATCTTATGAATCATGAAATGTTTTTGTGCAATTTATGTGTTTTATTCACATTTTTTTGGTTCTAATTCTGCATTTAGAGAACAGTTTATAATGAAGACTTTGAGTCTCGTAAATTAACCATGAAGGGAGAAACACAAGGTAACATTTTTTTGTTTTGTTTTGCAAAATAAGTATAAATTGATTTGACCACACGATGGACTAATTTTCAGTACTTCTTCTCTGTATTTTATTTTTTTTTGCAGAAGGTAAGAAGACCCCTAATAAGTTACTCATAAATGATCAAATCATTGTTGTTAAGTTGATTCTAATTGTTACTAACCAGCTAGACATAGTTGTGAATGTCGTGAAGGCCTCACGAATGCAAATGTTATTGATTGACAGGTCATATTGGCATTTGACCTTCAAGAGAATAATCTGCAGAGGTATGATCTCAGGACGAGTTGTTGACAACAAGAAAGGTTAGTAGTTTGAAAAAAACAGTAGGTGTATTGTCTTTTTGAAAATGTCCTGTCGAGTAATTTACTTCTTCTTTAGATTTGTATACAGACATTTGGTCTGAGGAGAACATAAAGAGCATTTCTTTGTCCAAAAATATTCAAGAAAACATAGTTTTAGAGCTTGTAGACTTTTGTATATTGAATCCTCATCAAGATTGCACTTTTTAAAAATGCAAAAAATGGCGTGTTGTACTTTTACGTTTGTTTCTAAAGTTGTTCTTATGAACTGTATTTAAGAGAAAAAAAAAATACATTAAAAGATATGATTCAATCTCTTTCGTGAGGAATATGCTGACATCATCGACAGAGTCAAGCTGCTCCAAAGTTTCGGGAGATAATGACTGTTTATTCAACTGATGGTGCTGACAGGCCCTAAAATCACTTTGTCGTGTTTCAAGTAGCAAACTCGACTCAGGATGACAACTGCGGAGCACGTCCACCATATGCTGCTGAAGAAGAGACTCTTTGTTTTCGGTTCACCCACAGTTTTTATGTCAGCGGAATCTTGAACAGTCGGAGAAAATACAACAAATAAACACACGTTGATTTAGTGGATGAAGTAAAATTTTATGAATCTCTCTTTTCTAGGTGGATATGATACCTTTGTTTCCATTTGTATACATTGATGTGGTGAAAAAACAATTCTGCGTTCATTTTGAACAAACTAATACTATTTTTACTTCTTTGACATTTTTACATTAAATTTGCAAAAAATTAATTCAATTAAAATGACCCGTTGGCTGGATTCTTTGTTCAAATGAAAGTGGATTAATGTTAATAATCTGGGCGAAGGAGAGGTTACGAGAGTCCATTATGATGTAATAATGGCTTCACTCCTAGTCCGGCCAGCTGTAATTACACCCCGCTTTGTTTATACAATAAGTCCCTTGGAGGTGGAGACTTCCTGGCTTGATGAGACGCGGTGACAAACCTTCATGCTTGACCAATCACAGCAGAGTGGGTGCGGTTATGGTCAACAAGTGTTTTCAGTGGGCAGAGCTTAAGATCATTTCCTAATGTCAATATTTTAATGAAAAGAGTTTTGTACAAACACACACTGATGATACAATAGAGTCACACATCACAACAACACACACACACACACATTAGTTGAACTTAAAGATGAAATAAGCCTTTTTGTGTCAAAAATAAAGTTGCAATACACACTTCTAATGAGAGAAACAATTGTTGGATAAAAGGAATTTGATTGACGAAAAAAAAACTGAGATAATACATCGAGTCACTGACGTGTGACTCACTTCAGTTAAATGATTCATCAATGTTGGCGATCCAGATATTCATATCTTTATATAACTCTTTTTAAAAACATGTTTCTAATACTTAACAGTTCATCAATACACCCTGAGTACGATCATGTATTTATCAACCACTAAAGTGAAAACTTCTCTGTAATTCTTCTTCTTCTTTCTAATATTTACATTTTAACGTGTTGAAACGGGACTGAAACTTAATGACCAAGCATGTCAACGTACTGTACAAGAGCACGGGGACCATAAATGTTTTTACATTTCAAAAGAAATAGAAAATGCCTTAAAGTCTGTGACATGTGATCAGAGGGAAATGTTCAGAGTCTCAAAGTCCCCGACAGAGAGCCACATTAGCATTTATTAGCATGCTTTAGTTGTTTACACGCGTGTCACCCCCGAGACTCTTGGCCTAAAACACGACTCCGGAGGAAGTTACGATAGAAACCCGAGGACGTCTGTTCTGCCGCCACCGCGAGGAAACGTGTAATCTTCCACCGGCAGCGACGACGGTGACGTTTTCCTTCATCTAGGTACCGAACGAGGAGCGGCAGATGTCTGGCAACAATGCGACGACGCATGTAAACACCAGACCTTATTAGATGGCGGTCCAAGAAAAACTGCTGACTGGGAATCTTCGATTCAAAAAACGGTCTCAATCACCAGGAAAATCAATTAAAAAATGGCTTGTTACGGGAGCTAATGAGCTGAAAGATTCCAGGCCACTTTGTAGATCTGAGGAGAATGATTGTTTTTTTATGTTCAATCTGTCCATCCAAGCACTTTTTGAGAGATCTTTGAAGATGCGAAGCATATGGCGGTTCACGTACTAATCGTGAATGTATTCGAACACCTTGAACCTGTTAGATGAAATATGAGATGCATTGATTTGTGATGTCCCTTCACAGCACTGAGGCATTATTGATTTGCTTTTCTCTCAAACGACAGGATAAATATTAATGTACTTTATGAATAAATAGTTGTATTAACTCAGTGGCAGCTTGACGTAATATCCATTCAGTCCATCCATCTGTTTTTTTGTTCTTGTGCATGGCTCATAAGAAGTCATTATATTGACTAATGAATTAAAAAATAGTGTAAAAAACAATATAAGGGCTGTCATCGTATTTCAGGGGTCCCAAATGTGTATCCTATGAAATTGATGATGATGAGATTAGTGAGTTCTTAGTGTCGACCGAACAAGAGACTCCACATATATGGAACTCATTCAAACGAACGAAAAATGGTAAAAATACACATAAAAATAGAAGAAAATGTGCAGAATATAGATTAGATTAGATTATATAGACTTCATTTATCCATCTTGGTTTCCAGTTCAATGCAGACAATAGTTTCATTAAAACAAGAGCAAGAACAATGTGCAAATAAAAGAACAAAGTCCAAGGGATGACAAAGTGCAAATATAAAGAACATCGATCAAAGTAAATAACACAAAGAAAAGGATACACAGATTTACATAGAATAGAACATACACAGTTACCTATGATAAAATATGAAAAATAAATTGTGATCAATTGAATTTAGTCCCCCAACCAGTGGCCCAATGTCAACCAGAATTTATATATATATATATATATATATATATATATATATATATATATATATATATATATATATATATATATATATATATATATATAATATTTTTACTCACCATGGTTCAAGGCAATGAGACTCAACTACAATTTTTCTTTATCGAATCTGAAATATGAAGAAAAAAAGTTTAGCAGAGAATGACTTAAACAATAGAGTTTTTCCTCCTAAGAAATGATTTGTCTGTTGTCTAACAGTGATGTGTTAAATGGCCATCATGGCACATAAAGCTAATGAAATCCATCCAAAAACATCGTCCTGGTCGTGTAAATCATCCGGGCTAAAGGTCATGGTTCAACAAGTGAAGTGCACACCATCAAAACACTGCCTCACATGCTTCATATCCTCCACGGATTTGTTTCTCTAGGCTGGCCTGGTCTCATTACGCATTAACAGGTTCACCTCTTGATGACCGTGACCGCCCTCATCATTTCATAACCTTTAAGTTTCTTTTCACTCGTGTCACTCCTGGCTCTGCCGATGAAACGCCTCCAATTGACCTTAATCTCATGAATGAGGCCTTTTGGCACAGAGCGGACTCTTTTATATTTCCCTCTGATACAGGGCCTGGGGTTTGGAGGGAGAAAAAAAGAAGTTAATTATGATCTGTCATGTGCGTCCACTCAATCTATTCCTCCAAGACCAGCCTCTTTGATTTCCTTCGCTTAGCCGCCTCCAGAGCAGTGTGATCTCATAAACACACTATTGCTTGATGGCTTTAAAAAGGATTTACTGCTGCTGTACTGTAGAGTCACTTTTTTTTTGTTTTGTTTTTTTTTAGAATCCCTTATTAGTCCCGCGAGGGGAAATTCAACCATTCACACATACTGAATATACAGTGTTCCTTCGCCATTTTGCACATCATCTTCTTCACTCGCTGATTTTGTGGCGTTTGTACATCAAATTGGAAGAAGAACAACTCCATGTCTATGATTATATGTTTAAATCCTACTGTATGAATCAGCCCAATGTGTTCCGTATCCTGATTGGGTCAGTGAACATCACAGCACTGTGTTCTGTGTCTTGATTGGCTGGAGGAATCCTGGTTTAATGATACATTTAATTTATTTATGTTGCTATTCTTGTTTGCGGGAACTAACGCTGGACCAGCTGATGCCGTACCGCTGGCAATATGCACTGACAGACGCTGGATTTACCAGGAACCAGCGTCAGCTCGTTTTAAACCTCTGCCTGGTATGATGATGACTCTCCCTCGTTCCTTGTCTGTGTATTGACGTGCTTTTTGACCTTTTATCCTTTTTTTATGCATTGCGTTTTTGTAACGTTTTGTTTGATAAATTGTATTTGTTCGTTACATGTCGTCTTCCGCTCCTGGATCTTGATCATCTTTAATGACATCTGATCATGAGTCAAGTTCTACAAGTTAGAAAATATTTTAAGCCTCAATTCTACCAAACGGGTAGGGAAAATTATAAATACTATATATTTACGGGGTGAGTAATAGTTAATAATTGCATGGTTCATTAAAATGATGTAGGTTCTTGAGAGTGTATTTACTGTGTGTGAAAAAAGTTTTTGAAAGGTGTGTAAAACTGAGGGATTATGAGGCCTCAACTTAAGAAAAGAAGAAGAAAAATATTAAATCACTATTATGGGGGGTTTTGTTTTAATGTAAGGGGCCATCAGAATGTAACCCCTGTAATAAAAGAGGGACAACTGTACTGGTTCAGTTCTTTGTTTTTTGTAAGTATGAAGAGCAAAGCAAATACATATTAGAACATGAACATTGGAAGGAGGTAATACTACTGACAGTGTCATATTTTCTGTTCAGCTAGAGGGATTCTTGAATAAATTACGGGCATTAAAGGTAAATGACAGCTGACTGCGCAACATACAGTATTCTAAAGATAGAGACTCTATAAGGGACGGAGTGCTCGATGATGGTGCGAGATCACTGCTGAACTCACCCCCTTTCTTTCTTTGCTGGGAGCCGTCCAAGTGCAGGGTTGTTAATGATGCAGTGTTGCCAAGTGGAAGACTTTTAAAAGCGACCTGTCATACATCTCCAACTCTATCAGCGGTCGGGCGAGGGAGAACAGCAGTCCTGCACGTCAATGCTCGCGATGACAGCTGCCATTTTTTGATGGACTCCATGATGAGAACACACCTCCCCTAAATAAGGGCCTCGCTGAAAATCACAGTCAATTTATTATAGAAATAAGGAGAGAAAGTATGTTTCCCTTCGACTCACACAGCATTTCTATGTTCAGGGAGGTCATTTAAATATGCATCCCACCTCTAATGTCACGATAGAATTATTTTGCCATAACTGAATTCTTGGTAAGAACATTTTGGCGTCAGAAATAGCCAACCACATCCAGTTTGTGAAGTCAGCCAAAGACTTTTGATATAATCTATCTATCTATATATCTTTAAGGTTATGAACCACGTTTTACTGTATTCATGCTACATTTCTTCACTTGCAAAGAAGATCTCAAGAAACTCAAACAATAGTCACGTTAGGACAAAACACCCTCTCGAGTTCGGGACTTTGTGTTGTGTAAACCGGTTCTACATACTGGAAAAAATGTACAATGTTGAGGTTTTTTTTTTATCCTCAATACACAATTATTTATAACACTTTAACATCTTATAGCTTCATGAAGCTCAAAATCTACCAACAGTTCCAAAGAACCAGGACAAATGTTATTTGTGTTTGTGTTGCGTTTCACACGATCATAAATACAAATTTGGTTTAAGAGTTTTCTAGTTGAACTGCAGGGATTTATTGATGTGATGAAGTGAGATTTACTTACACACCTCACTGCATGCATATGTGGCATACATAATGCTTCTTAGGTGAATCCCAGTTTGGAGGCATTTAGCTTGTAATTTACACCGGCACGCTGGATAAGTGGTGACGTCGGTTCCCTGTGTGTGTGTGTGTGTGTGTGTGTGTGTGTGTGTGTGTGTGTGTGTGTGTGTGTGTGTGTGTGTGTGTGTGTGTGTGTGTGTGTGTGTGTGTGTGTGTGTGTGTGTGTGTGTGTGTGTGTGTGTGTGTGTGTGTGTGTGTGTGTGTGTGTGTGTGTGTGTGTGAGTGTGTGTGTGTTTGAACAATGGATTACTTCTTCCTCCTGCTTTAATCTCAGTGTTGCAGAAAGAGCCGAGAGCTCATCCACGTGCAGACACAAGCAAAAAGCAGCGTTAAGCAAAAGAGAATCCTTTTGTTAAAGAAAGCAGATGAAGAAAGACAGGGCAGGACATTTTGGATATATTTCCCTTTATTCTTTCCCCAATGACTGACATGTAACTTAAATCATATGTCTTCAATCCAGAAAACTCAAATCTGATGGAACATTCACGCAAGTTTGTTTAGATAGTGTGTCGGAGTGCTCAGGTGAATAGAACTATTTCATAGCGACTGGGACAGACTGGGAAACGATGAGGCATGTGTAGGAGTGATGAACTATTGTGCCTCTGTATCTCTGGTGCCAGCTTGGCCGTCCCTCCACTGCTGATCTGTGAGATTTAGAATTGCTCCCAGAGTGCTTTTTCTAATCTCTCCACTCTTTCTTTCAGGGGAAATGTAACTCAGAGACAAACGATTTCCCTTTGGTATCTTCAAATACAAGTTGTTTTCATTTCAGCCATTGCACTGTACGAAGCAATAAAGTACAATATAGTGGATGTGTCAATAGAGAGCACAGTGGTGGGATCTTAGTACTGATGTAATTAACTCTTTTAAATACACTTGTGCTACTCATTTAGCAGGAATGAAGAGTAGAGTAAACAAAAACATCTGTAAGAATATTCTTTACGAACAAAGAAGACTTTTTGGATGCATTCTTTTGTCATACATGGGGGGTTTAAAAAGTTTATGATACAATTAGAGAAGTCCTTCATGTTTATTATCTCCTTCTACTGAAACACAAAAAACTTGTTTTTAAGTCAGTTTTTTTCGTGATATTTGTAGTGTTATTTTATCTGTTTTATCTTATTTTGTTAAAGTACTTCCTGCTTCGCCATCTTATTTTTCGTTGGCAGGCACGATTCCTGACAGTGGTGATCAATCAATCAACCCTGACAGATTTAAGGGGCTGATCTCTAACCAGCAGTTGTCAGCTCGCTTCCAGTCCCACCTGGTAAATTGTTGACTCTACTACGTTCTACCTGCTTGCTGTCCCAACTTTGTTCCTCGGACGTTGTTTTTCCTGACGTTTTCCTAGTCAGTGTTTTTTGTAACTCCATTTGCGGTGAATGGTTGATATTACTTTTATTCTTTCCCCCTTAGTGGGATGTGCGTCTTCCTGCCCTGTCGGAATCCACCCCCTTGTTTTCCTTGGACTGTTTTTTGAGAGAAAGGAATCTGGACTTGATTGTTATTTTTAGAAAATAAGGTTTTGCACCTTGTTGCCATCCTGTGGACTTTCTGCTATTATTGTGTTTATTAAATTGTTATTTTTGTAACTTTTCTCCTGTCTGCCATTTATTGTCTTCCACTTGTGGGTCATCTTGTTAAGTGATTTATGACAAATTTGATGGACTAGTTCACGTTACTTTCACGTTCATAACCGTAGTTCTTCAGTTTATCCACTTACCAAGTCAATAAAAATAACAGGCCTTGGTTACAGGTGGATGTTTGCAAAATGTTAGTTTCACAGCTTGATCCTGTAAGTATCATGTAAAATGGAGGCAGTTCTGAAAGTAATTCTTGTTCATCGTTCAATAATTCTTCTTGATCTTCTTCACCTGCTGGTCTCTCAAGCGATCACTTGGTCAATAAACTAAATAATAAACAAACATGTGTTAACACTCAATTAACAGACAAAGTGATGATACTTGGAAGCTAATCCTCACGAGACGACCGTCCCCATGACGAACACACTCAAACAATGAACATTGCCATCTAGTGGCTAAACTCTAGAACTACAGTTATGAACATTTACTACGTAATTGGACAAAATACTTATGGTGATGACGAAGTAACTAAAAACAACTGCTACCCCACATACATATACGTCTATAGAGGAATGCTGTGTTTACACTATAAAAGTGATCATAAAGTGCTCATTTGTCAAGCAACTTTCACAGGGTTTGTTTGCTAGATAGACAGACAAAACAAAAATAACCCAGAAAACGTTCAGTCTTTATTGCTTAAAGTTCTATGCATTTGAGTATATTCCTCTTATTACAGAAGTTCTTATTATATTTGTTGTGACTTGTTTTTCAGAACATTCATTTCAATTGCTAAATTATCAGAATCTTTTATTATTATCCAAGCACCATGTATCATAGCTACATGTATGACGTTTTGAACTAACCAAACCGTTTGAAAGTCGGTCCAAAATTCTGCGAATAATTGTATTTTTAAGATTGAGAAGTCCCTCTTTACCAGTAGTTGTTATTGCTGCCACTGATGACACTGTTCCAAGATGGCTGCGCGTTAGGCACGTCCGTCCACAGTCTTAGCGGCGTCTATGTGTATATGTCTATGGTGCACAGGTACGTCCCAATGTGCAGTGTGTGAAAATGAAGTGTGCAAAGAGCACTTCTTTGGTGCACTCAAATGGCCAGAAAATTGAGTGTGAATCGATGAACGCTTTCCACCTTCAACGGCCGCCATCTTAATGACGTAGATGAAGCTAAACTGAAGCTACGTCAATGACAACGCGTTTTCAGAGCAGATACTGATGTAAATGTCTCGAGAAAACACATATTTAAAAAAAAAAACAACACAACAACAATAATAACACAATGTAGCACAACTTAATAACTTGTTTCAATTGGTGAAAAGCGCTGTCAAGTGTCAGTGATAGTGTTTCAACGACTGGTTACAATCAGTGTAAAAAAGTAGCAGAAGAAGAAGCTGTCGAGTAATTTCCTGTGTAGTATGTAGCAGCAGAGTTTGATTAGTGTCAGTACTACACTGTCCAAATTTGAGCACTGTGCAAGTATTACACTGTACTGTAAACTAGTGTACTTCGATAATTTTGCGATTTGAGACAAAGCAACAGTATCATGATACCTCATCAGGTGTTCTGAAGCCTCATCAACACACACTTCGGTGTCACTGATAAAAAAAACTTAGATAAAAGCATTACAAACAAACAAAATATCCCACAATTCCATAGTAAAAACTGTTCAGGCAAAATATGACAAATGGTTCCCCTCGATCTTTATGCAATTGATTTAAACCAGACTCAAAACTTTTTTTTTTTCCCGAACAGGTTGACAAAACACAATGAAGCTGCTCAAATTCTCCATTAAACTCTGGAAGCATTCGTCCAATTAGCAGAGAAAAACAGCAAACTCCCCACTGCTGTTTGGTCCAAACCGCTAAGAGCGCCTCGGAGATATCAGCACATGACATAATGATTGCAATCAACAGTAATTAGAGGAAATGATGGGCTCTCACTTCGCGGCGTCATCAGGAAGGGAAGGCGATGTCTGTTCCACCGGCGACCTCGCCCATCACAAACACGCCTCCTGCTGAGGAACAAGGTTTGAGGCAACAAATGTCCTCACGCCTTCCATTGAGCTACTTTATTTCAAGTATTAATATCGACCACAACATTCAGTTACTGATGCACCTCAAGGTTTATTTGTGGAGGAGTTCACTGAGGAAAGAGGTTTGAATGTTCCACGACCAGAACTTGATACACAAGGCAGTTGTTTGGAGAACTTTTATTTCATCATTGCACCGTTTCGATTGGGATTGTTGGCAGGAAAGGAGGAGGAAACTGGATCACAGTCGGAGCATTTCATGTTGGCATTAATACTTGTTAAAATACATTATACCGTCTGGCGGAATAAACGGCGAGAAATGGCAGCGGAGTCGCTTCACGTGGCTTCATTCTTATTCAATGAAATGAATATAGACGGATTCAAGCAATACATGAATGGTAAAGTTTAATTTTATTTTTTCTCTCTCATGAAAATACATAATTCTAATGAAAAATGCATGCTCCGTGAAATTAGCTGGTTTGTGTGAAGGTTCTAGTTCCTTTTTTCAATCGTGAATCATGTCAAGCTCGACTTGCCATGCTTATTACACGCATACGTAAGGAACGAGAAGTTAGTTTCCTCACTCATACTGCGCTTGTTGTGTCTATGTTGTCGACACATCAAATATGACACATCACACCTGAGCAATAGTTTTTTTGTTTTATTTTAAAGGTTTATTTATAGACTTCAGGAGCTACATTTTTAAGATAATTTATTATAAAGTGTTGATTTACGTGTGTTGTTGTGATGTGTGACTCTATTGTATCATCAGTGTATGTTTGTACAAAATTCTCTTTTGTTTACTTTAGAAAATGATCTTAAGCTCCGCCCACTGAAAACACTTTGTTCTGGAGATTAATTCTTGTTGACCATAACCACACCCACTCTGCTGTGATTGTTCAAGCATGGAGGTTTGTCACCATGTGTCATCAATCCTGAAAGTCTCAACCTCCAAGGGACTCACTGTATAAACAAAGGCGGGGCGTGATTACAGCTGGCTGGAGGAGGAGTGACGCCATTATCACGTCATAATGGACTCTTGTAACCTCTTGTTCGCCCAGATTTCGTTGCAACTTTAAAAAGTAATACGTTGAAAACATGGTCATGAGGAGGGACTTACTGCATCTTGAAGAGGAAGACTTCACCATTTGAAACAACCTTTAATAACTACCTTAACAGTTATTCTTGCCATTCAATATCTTGAAATAAGACATTTTCCTGTACTGACCAGATATATATATATTGATTCATTGATCCATTGATCCATTGATTAATACACCTTTATTCTTCCCCGATTATGATCATGATACGTTGTCAATTGTTTCATGAAGCCTCATGAGAACATCACTTTTACACTATATTCCAAAGGCACAAGGAACTGAAGCTCATTAAGAGTAACGCAAAATGACAATTTGATCGATATTATATAAATATATTTTTGTTTTCTCATATTCTGACGTTTAGTCAATAAATTGTAATGTAATCATAAGGATATTTAAAATTGAACATTCTCCAATACTGTCAACGATCTTCTCCAGACATTTAATAGACTGTTCATTGCAGCACTTCTAGCTGAATATCCGTGGATCTCACTCAGGTCAACACCGGATTGAACTGCTTCCCTCAGACTGGAGGCGGCGATCAATCGGTCCAAACCTTGCTGCTTTAAAAATCACCTCTTCTAATGTTCGCGTCACAAACACATCCAAGACTGACTGGAACTTTTGCTTGGACGGAAGGAATGAGCAATACATGAGAAAACAATTATATGATATGATATATATATATATATATATATATATATATATATATATATATATATATATATATATATATTTAATTCAAATATAAGGACATTAAGGCAAATGTATTACATACGAAGTAAGAAGATTTAAGAAATGAAAACTCCTTTTGGCAATTTCTGCCCCGCAAATGGGAACGGAAGACGACCACTAATGCAGTTTTAAAAGCCCCTGTAATGAGCTTGATAAGGTTCATTTGACCAAACAGGGAACTTTGTTTTTTTCTGCAGAGTCTGATGAGATTTAACTCCAATTTTCATCGCTGATAGTTTTCTGTAGCCCAAATTCTTTTTGACCCCAATTAAAAATGAACAAAGAATACTTGTTTAATTCAGTTAGTTAGTTTTATTTTGAATGAGTAGTTGATTGTCAATGAGTACAGTTAGTTCCTCTTAAATCTTTTATTAAGTTTGATCGTTACATTTAAAAATATGTATATATTTCTGTTAAGTAAAGAAAGTAAAAAAAAGATTAAAAGATTCAAAAATTCTTACACTATGTTTAGAATTCATTCCATTTTTAAAGTAAGAATATTTTAGTTCTCTTTAAAATGGTTTTGATTTGTATAAATATACGACTTTTTCTATTGATGATATGACATCTTGTCTATTATCTGGGTTTCTAATGTAATTAGAGTAGGTATTTGTATAAGGCGTGTACTGGAGGTTTGGATTGAAAGAATCTAGCGATACAAAATGTTTCACGATGCAGGGAATTTTTTTTCCAAAGACTGTAGTAACAAGTATATATGTGTAGTATTGTCCTGTACTTGACTCTGGTGTTGTGATAGTGTAGTAACAAGTATATATGTGTAGTATTGTACAGTACTTGACTCTGGTGTTGTGATAGTGTAGTAACAAGTATATATGTGTAGTATTGTCCAGTACTTGACTCAGGTGTTGTGATAGTGTAGTAACAAGTATATATGTGTAGTATTGTCCAGTACTTGACTCTGGTGTTGTGATAGTGTAGTAACAAGGCTATATGTGTAGTATTGTCCTGTACTTGACTCTGGTGTTGTGATAGTGTAGTAACAAGTATATATGTGTAGTATTGTACAGTACTTGACTCTGGTGTTGTGATAGTGTAGTAACAAGTATATATGTGTAGTATTGTCCAGTACTTGACTCAGGTGTTGTGATAGTGTAGTAACAAGTATATATGTGTAGTATTGTCCAGTACTTGACTCTGGTGTTGTGATAGTGTAGTAACAAGGCTATATGTGTAGTATTGTCCTGTACTTGACTCTGGTGTTGTGATAGTGTAGTAACAAGTATATATGTGTAGTATTGTACAGTACTTGACTCTGGTGTTGTGATAGTGTAGTAACAAGTATATATGTGTAGTATTGTCCAGTACTTGACTCAGGTGTTGTGATAGTGTAGTAACAAGTATATATGTGTAGTATTGTCCAGTACTTGACTCTGGTGTTGTGATAGTGTAGTAACAAGGCTATATGTGTAGTATTGTCCTGTACTTGACTCTGGTGTTGTGATAGTGTAGTAACAAGGCTATATGTGTAGTATTGTCCTGTACTTGACTCTGGTGTTGTGATAGTGTAGTAACAAGGATATATGTGTAGTATTGTCCAGTACTTGACTCTGGTGTTGTGATAGTTTAGTAAAAAGGATATACGTGTAGTATTGTCGAGTACTTGACTCTGGTCTTGCAGAATTTACAGACTGCATGACTCTTGCCGAAGGCTGGAGTCATGCAGTCTGCAGACTGTATCCTCTTGTCCTCAGTCATCTCCAGGATTTTGAAGGGTTTAATCGGTTTAAACAAACACTGTAAATAATTAAATTTTAATAGGAAATAAGATTTGTGATGCAGCTAATTATATATTTTGGTATTAGCCACGATAAAATACATTATTTTGAGGAAGAACTAAACATTGAAGAACTCGTTTTTTTGACAAAATGTACATTCCTACATAATTGACACCAGAGAGTTTATTCTGAAGAATTTACTACCCTCATATTTCTACAATGTAATTCCTAAAAGGACACTTGATCACTGATCCAAGAGAATGAAGTTGTGTTGATTAAAAAAAATGCATTTATGTATATTTCTATCTGATGCATTTCACAGCAAAATGATCAGCAAAAATATATCTCAACAACATTATTGTCTGTAATAGTTATACATATTTATAGATATTCAGATGTTTAACAAAATACAATCTAATATCTCAATGGCTTCATCAACCCATCACCATCAGACAGTGACATTTAGAGTATCATTATACTTCACAAACTGTTTCATGAGGCTTCATCAACACATCAATATCAGAGAGTGACATCTAGAGTATCATGATACCTCACAAACTGTTTCACGAGGCTTCATCAACACATCAATATCAGACAGTGACATTTAGAGTATCATGATACTTCACAAACTGTTTCATGAGGCTTCATCAACACATCAATATCAGAGAGTGACATCTAGAGTATCATGATACCTCATGAACTGTTTCACGAGGCTTCATCAACACATCACTATCAGAGTGACATCAAGAGTATCATGATACCTCACAAACTGTTTCACGAGGCTTCATCAACACATCACTATCAGAGAGTGACATCTATAGTGTCATGATACTTCGGAAACTGTTTCACGATGCTTCATCAACCCATCACCATCATAGAGTGACATCAAGAGTATCATGATACCTCACAAACTGTTTCACCAGGCTTCATCAACACATCACCATCATAGAGTGACATCAAGAGTATCATGATACCTCACAAACTGTTTCACAAGGCTTCATCAACACATCAGTGTCAAATAAAAGTGGTTACAAAAAACTATGAGGTTCGTGGTTCCTTCCACTTTGACCAAAATAAAAGCTAGTATACGTATGTGCACCACACACACACACACACACACACACACACACACGCACACACACCCACACACCCACACACACACACACACAACCACACGCAGTGTGTTGACATCTTCTCAGGGTGCAAGTGTGTGGTTCTTTTGAGATTGAAGCCTCAGTTCGTTTCTCACAGAAATCAATGGAAACTGTCAATGTCCATCGATCGGCGCCGCATAGATCCACGGAGCCGGCGAAGGATTAGAAGGCGCCGTGGTGGGAGGTTACTGTCTTAGTGTAGACGTCTCAGTGAACCTTGACATCAGCACACATCATCTTACCGCTTTCAGGAATTGAAGCCTTGTTAGCCTCTGTGGTCTCCGGGAAGGAGGCCCGTAATTGAATAACAGCGAGGTGTCTACATCAGCCAGGCTTGTGGCGACGCCTTCCATCTCCCATCAACCCACGTGGATGATAAATGGCTCAGGATTCAGAGGGTGAGACCATTATGAAAAGGCATCGAGGGAGTCTGTACAAACGACCTGTGAGATGAGGTTTAGGGTGAAATGACAAACATGGGAATGGCAGAAAAGCAATAAGATAAAGTACAGTTTTCTTTTGTTTTGCTGCCGTCAGCGAAAACAAGGTCAGATGATGTTATCTCGGCGATTGAATCAGTGACCATGACATGACGTAACCAGATGTTTTTCAGTAGATCAGTGTCGTCAGAATATTGAATTGATAGAATTAATCACTTTGAACAGTTGTTGATTCTTTTAGCATGTTAGGAAGTAAGTTAGTTAAGGTTATTTGTAAGGATCTTTCTAGACCGGGGTCACAAAGCGCTTTTACAATCAAAAACAATAGACAGTTAAAATACATACTTTAAAAGGTCAAGACAATGTGATTGTTTTATGAAATAAATAATAAATAATGAAATTCAATTACATTTTTCTTAAAAAAATGTTTTTTCTTAAGAATATCATTGTTTTTCTTTAAATATAAAATTCAATATTTATATATTTTTATGTGGGATTCGTTTTTATTGAATAATTATTGATCGTTTTTTTTAGCATTTAATTATTATATATTTTTTAAATATTGAATTCAATAGTTGTTTTGTTGGAAGGATATAAGTTATTATATTGTATAATTCAATTCAATAAATTACTGTATATATTGAAAAGTTGAAGTTGTTTTTTTAACACATTTTAAAAAATACTTTTCATCTTTTTCACAGAGATTTATATTCTAATTCCAATAAGAAAAAAAAAACTGAATTAAATATATTTTTATTGTGTAGACTTCTAAACTCAGTGAATACATATGTGCTTCTACATCGTCACGTGATCGTCTGCACGTCCCATGATTGGCTGAAACTTCAGTCAAGTACCTCAGTACTATTTTGGTATTTTCTGGCTAGGCTATCATACCATTTTATGCTGAATTTAAATAAGTAAGTAAGTAAGTAATATTTATTTATATAGCGCTTTTCGAGACCAGGGTCACAAAGCGCTTAAACAATCAAAACAATACTCAAAAAAGTACATACTTTAAAGATCAAGATAATACTGAGAACAACACAGGAGTTCCAGAAAATCAAGGAAAAGCCTGAACAAATAGATACGTCTTAAGATGTTTCTTAAAGGAGTCAGTAGATCCATCAAGCGCAAAGAGAGAGAAGATCGTTCCAAAGCTTAGGAGCAACAGCCTGAAAATATTTCTCTCCTCTGGTCCTGAGCCGTGTGCGTGGAACCATAAGTAGATTCTGATCCACAGACCTCAGAGCCCGAGCTGGGGTATAAGGCTGGATCAGATCAGTGATGTAAGGAGGAGCCTGACCATGAATAGATCTGAAAGTAAGAACCAGAATTTTAAAGTTGATCCTGAAAGAAACTGGAAGCCAGTGAAGAGTTTTAAGGATCGGAGAAATGTGAGTTCTTCTACTAGAGCGGCTCAGAATTTTGCTTAAATGGCTACAAATTAAATATAAAATACACATGTTACATTTAGAACATTTATGTTTGATGATTTATTGGATATTTTAATGCATTCTTTCGAAAATATTAAATTAAATTCAATAAAAATGAATTCAACTATTATAGGAAATCAATTATTTAAAAAGAAAACGCTTATAAAACCAACAGGATTTCAATTGATAAATCTATTGAATCAATCAACTCTGATGCCACTGATATACTTTGATACAGATAACTCCTGACTCCACGGAAGATGATTAAAGCAAACTTGTATTAAAGCCCATCGTGTGTCCTGTAATTGCAGTCGGTCAGCGCTTGTGACAAAGTATCACAAAGGGGAAATTAATGACCGAGCGCTCAAGCATGGAAAAGTATAATGCTCGGGGTTCACTGACTGATGAGATCCATTACTCTTAGAATTAAGTTTAATGTTCCTTTTGGGGCAGCGGCTGATTTTGACCGTCAAGGTATTTGCGTCGGCGGCCGTGCACGCATTATCCCCCCCCACCCCCAAACAACTTTGATGCACTTGTGTGACGTTCTGAGGTGAAGATGCTCCTGCAGGAGTCGCTGCATTGTCGGAGCGTTGGGCGGCGTTTATGAGCAATAATAACAGAAATCCCGACAGCGTTTAGCAGGAGCTTTAATGGAGACGAAGACATTGAAGCGAAATGCATTATTCAGCGCTTAAAAGCACGGAGCATCTGCTCGGAGCAGTTTAAAGCCTCCGTCCAATTCCGTGGCTGCTTAATATTTCACATTCCCGCTGATGGGAAGGTGCGTCTCTCTCCGGCAGCCCATGTTGTGAACGCCGACGTGACCTTGAGGAGCGCTCCGAGGTCACAAGAGCCGTCTCCGAGCGAATGAAAGGATTTGATGGTCTGACTTCAATGGAAGTGGGACATGATTTTGTTCCTCGTTCTGTCTTGTTTCTGTAATGTTTCCGAGCGTCCGTCCAAAAATTAGAGTCATGTTGCTGCGTTGTTCGTCTTCCCTCTGGCAAAAAAAAAAAGACTCTTTTGTCTTTTTTATTCCTGATCTGACAAAACAGACTTTGATTCAGACTCGCCCTGTTGAGACGCACAAATAAACCCTGGAATGAAAAAATGTTTTTTTTTCCTTTTTCCTCAATAATGAAGAGCAAACAGTGATCAGGAATATCTAATATTTACTAAATAAATAAGAGTGAACTATTCACAATGAACAAGATGTGTCAATGAGGTCTCATGAAACAGTTTCATAGTGAAGCCACTGTGTCATGAAACAGTTTCATAGTGAAGCCACTGTGTCATGAAACAGTTTAATAGTGAAGCCACTGTGTCATGAAACAGTTTCATAGTAAAGCCACTGTTTCATGAAACAGTCTCACAGAGAAGCCACTGTGTCATGAAACAGTTTCATAGTCAGCCACTGTGTCATGAAACAGTTTCATAGTGAAGCCTCTGTGTCATGAAACAGTCTCACAGTGAAGCCACTGTGTCATGAAACAGTTTCATAGTGAAGCCACTGTGTCATGAAACAGTTTCATAGTGAAGCCACTGTGTCATGAAACAGTTTCATAGTAAAGCCACTGTGTCATGAAACACTGTCTCAACTTTAAATGATTTTAAAGCAGGGAGTGACATCTAGTGGCTTTACAATTAAGACACTGTTTCATGACACAGTGGCTTCACCTCCAAACTGTTTCATGAGACCTCATCAGCCCATCACCACAATAAAGACGTTGTGCAGTTTAGAATCGCAATAAGTTGAATTAAACACATTTTAATAATTTATTAAAGGCTTTTACTTACTTACTTTTATCGTATAAAATCAACTGCAAAGATAAAAGAGCAGAACATTAGACATTAAACATTAAAATTACTGGAAGGTGTTGATAAGCCTTTTAATAATTATTTTATGTATATTCATGTTGGCACCTTCAGTAAGGTTGGTGCGTAAATCAGTGCCTGCCTCTAAGTTGTGTAGTTCTTTTTTGTTTCTATTGCATGAACGTATTTATTGTGTTGAGTTACTGTAATCAGTACTTTTGAATCAAAATTCTAAATAAAATAAAAATCATAATCGAATTAAATTGAAATAAAAAAAAATCTCAGTGCGATGAGGAAGATGAAGTTAAAATGTCGGACAAAACGTAATAATAATAATATCATCAATTGCTTTTAAAAACTCAAAACCTACTTTAAAAAAAAAAAAACATACACCAAACTTAATTTTTCACTTTTAATATTGTAATGTTTTAGTTTCTTGTTTTTAATGTCTTTATCTTGTTTTAAAGTCTTTAATCTGCTTAATACTGTAGCACTTTGACATTTGTCGGCCGAATGAAAAGTCCAACACAAATAAAATGGTTTATATATGATTTATTATATAAATTGTATGACTATAATTATAATTTATAATGTATTATATGCAGTGGTAAGTGCGGTCGCATAACAGGTCGATTCCACTGTCAACTATTATTTTTCAATTATTTTTACCTTGTGACCTTTCTGTGTGGAGTTTGTTTGTTATTCCTGTGATGTGTGGGTTTACTCCAGACACTCCGGTTTCCTCCCACAGTCCAAAAACAAACAGAGGTTGATTGAGAACTTGGGGAAATTGTCCGTAGGTATGAGTGTGTGTGTGAGTGGTTGTCTGTCCAGGGTGTCTCGTGCCTCTCGCCCTATGATACTGGGATAGGCTCCAGTCTCCTCACGAAGGGATAAAGTGGTAGACAATGAAAAATACATTTATAATGATTTAATTTAATTAGTTAGATGCATGAAGGTGATAAATGGCGAAATAGTTGGAATAAAATCTATTTTTTTTATTTTCTATTATAGAAAACTTAGATTAAAAAAGATAGAAACTAAATGTTGGTTGTTTCCTTGTATTTAATGGATAAATGCTGTTTTTTTGTATTGAAAAAGAATGTGATGGGATAATAAAGTGTAATGTTTAATAATATAAGACAGTTTTCTTTAAACTAAATGATCAATATCAATGAAAGAAAGACGAGTAAATGAAGCTGAAAGTGTGTTTTGTGTGTTTGTAGCCAGGTGTGCGGCCTCCTTGTTGACATCCGACAACATAAATGCCACGGGTTCATTCTTCTGCCCTCAAAGTCTTGTTTTTCATTTTGGTAAAAAACAACATTCCTAAACATCCTTGTCCAGCCGACGACAGCGACCAGACAAAAGTGTGTCTGTGTTGTCGGTTGCTTGTTTGGAGGAGAAAACCCTGACCTGTTTTTCTGCCCTCAGGAAGAGCATCTTCACAGCAACTCTGCTGCTCACAGCGCCCGAGGCAAACACCTACAGTACCTACTTTCAGTTTTAGGAGCTTCAGACCCGTGCATTCTTCAAATCGCTGCGATGACACATGAAGGTGTTTCGCTGGAACGAGACGTCTCTTCCTGCAAATGTTGTAGAATTTATAAGAGATAAATTCAAATATTTAACACGACAGAGCCTCAGTTTTGTTTGCATTCTTGGCGAACGTCAAACCCCAGGAAAATGAAAAGAATGTGATGAAATATCATATATATTAAATTAGTAAATGTTTGTGCTGCAGGATTTCACGGACGAAATGAACCAGAGAAACTGCAGGACAAAAGTTAAGTTAAGATGAATGCTGCGTGAAGAGATTTAGAAACAAACAACAATAATAACTGAATTTCTGTGGGGGAAAGCTTCGATTATTTACAAGCCCATATCCACAGAGCAATGAATTAAAAAATCGGATTATTTAAAAGTTTAAAAACAAAACCAGGACCAGAACAAAACTCTTCATATATTGTGTAGATCATGAAACTTCAGTTATTTTATTATTTCGTTTTAATTTACTCTATTAATTTCCTTTTTTTTTTAATGGATTTCATTTAATTATATTTTCAAATGTACCTGAAACAACAACAAAAAATGTGGGTTTTATTTTCACAATACTGTAATACCGGAATTTCAAAACACATTTATTGCCAGTCAGGATAGAAATAACAAAATACAAATAAATGAAATCAAATGAAATGATTGCAATTATAAAAAGAATGATCCATGTTAAGTATTTATTGTATTGAGTATTGTTTTGATTGTTTAAGCACTTTGTGACCCTAGTCTAGAAAAGCACTATATAAATACTAATTACCTATGTACATTACATTAAAGCGGCATTAAAATAAAATACATTTAATTAAAACAAACTAAATATTAATATTTCTTTTTAAGAGCAGAGTGATGTTAAGCTTGTATGTTTTTCTTTGTATACTTGTTAGATTTTTATTTATTTATACATTTTTCTCCTTTGATCCATGCTCTTTATATTTGAACTTTGCTGCTGCTTTGCTCTTCGTTATTTTTATTTGCACTTTGTTCTGGTTCTTCTTTTTATGAAACTTCTGTACCTTCTTTTGTCGTCTGTTAACTGGAAACCCAATTTCCCGAAGGAGATCTCTAGAGGGATTAATAAAGTCAAAATTTGTTTCGCTGAAACAATAAAAAACTTTGATTACTTAACTTTAAAAAACTAGAAAATGCGCCCAATTGAGTTATTTTACAATTTCTTGTTAAGTGATGACACAGTGAGGCCAGACTCTAAATCTCCATAATTTAAATGTCTAACCTATTTCCAGCGATTACAAATCATTAAGAAAAAAGCACATTTTCAAGTACTGCAGACCCTTTTAAAGTAATACATACATCCAAGATACAAATAAAAATACAGTGTGTATTAGTGATGAGGCTTCATGACACAGCTGATGAGGCATTACGAGACAGTGTCTACTTTGAAAGGCCACTAGATGTCACTGTACATTTTAAATCGATGCCAGGTTTTATTGAACAAGTAGATTAGAATCAAATACTCTAAAGCAGAGAGTGACATCTAGCGGTATTTTAAAATGAAGACACTGTATCATGATACCTCATCAGCTGTTTCATGAAGCCTCATCAACACATCACTAGTGTGTATCAAGCATATCTTTAAAGAGTCAAGAAAATATAAGTTATGAAAAGGTTTGAATGACAAAATAGGAAAGTGTCAAGAATATTTAAAAAGCCAAAACAATAGATATAGTATGTTTTTACTTCATTTTGACCTCCGTCAAGAGAAAGTTGAAACTCTCGAAAGAAACTTGGGCATCGGCATCAAAAGGCAGAGCCCGGGGGGGACAGAGGGAGAAGAAACGATTTAAACTGTGAAAATATGGGACCCAGGTGGCCCCTGTTTTCGCTGATTACTAACCATCTCACATTTAACACTGGTGACACCGACACACTGCTGGCAGCCAGCAGGGGGCCTCACACCAGGTGGGGGGAACAGAAAAGCTTGTTTTGTGTTTGGCCCTTCATGCACTCGCTCTCCAGAAGTGAGCAAAACGAGGTTTCATCTGGTAATTGTTCGCCTTTATTAGCGCCTGATTGTTGTGTTTCAATGTAGCTTCAAGCTTCTCCCGGAGTCAACATCGCACTTGAACGTCAAAGTTCTTGACGCTTCCTCTGCTCTACTTTGATCAAAACTGACTCGCCGTCGTCGCCTTCGCTGTGCGTCTCTTCGTCTCTAATCAACCACACCTGGAGACACACCTGGCACTCATTATCACAATTCTGGAATTGTGTCGAGGATGTCGACGGTTCCTTCAGATCTTTTGTTCAACCAGACGTGAGGATTCGAAGAAGAACAGGATCTATCTGAGCTCACGCATCAAGATCAGAGTCTGTTGTCCAAAATACACACTCGTCGTTCAAGCAAGTGTAGTTCTTGAAGTGATAGTTCAGCCGATTCTTCGCTTCTAAGGGTTAGCATTATTTTCATAATAATCTGTTTTCATTAATAAATGTTGATACTGAAGTTGAAAGATAAATTAAGGTTTTAATGATCATTTATTTTGTTATAAATGTCTGAAAAAGCAATATTACTTTCAAATTTCACTCATTTTCTACTCACCCTCATGTCGACTTGGGGTTGGGATTATTTTCAGATTAATCTGTTATTTTTAGAGACAAAATGTTTGTTCATTTTAATGTAGCGACTGGAGCTCAGTTGTCTTCGTCTTCATCTTCGTCCAAAATGACACATAAAAACATCCAAATACCTCCGTACTGCTCGTCTGTTTTTTTTTCTTGTCCCAGCTACTCAGAAAAATGCTACAAACATCACCCAGCTACTGGCAATAAATGTGTTCTGCTTTGAGTTTAGTGTATGTTTCGGGAATTAAAAATCAGAAAAAGTTTTTTACTACGGTAGATGGATGGACGGACGGACTTTATTAATCCCTTTTGGAGATCTCCTTTTGGAAATTGGGTTTCCAGTTCATAGCAGAAGATAAAAAGAAGAAAAGTGCCACTAAAAAGGACGAGGTTCAAGGGATGACAAAGTGCAAATATACAAGGACATAGAATAAAAATATAAAGAAAATAAGTACCTGTAACAATCAAAACAATATTCAATAAAGAACAGATCAAATACTACAAATATACTCTATGTTTATATTAATATTAAAAATGTATTTTATTAGTATTTTTTTTTAATAATAGTTAAAAATATATATTTTTATAGCCTTTTAAAATTATGTAGAGTTTGTATTGTTAATAATTTGATTAATATAAACAATTCAAATGCAAAACAGATGTGTTTTTATTTTTCATTTTTCATACAAAGAGGCTGTTCATTACGCCATGATTTGTTTCAATTTGTAACACATTGTAACCATGGGGACAGCCGTCTGGTCCAGGTTATAGACCTTATTCATTTGGCCCATTGTGGATTGTCCCATGATAGATCGGAATCAACATTTGTCATAGGACAATTCGCAGTTAAAATACCGTCAATCGCAATCCATCCTAGGATGAATTCAAATCTAATTCCATGGTATGGTATTAATGTAGAGGAAACAACAGTATTCTTACAAAATATGATTTTACTCAGAATCTACACATAGAGACTTGGAATCTGAAATTCGAAGGGGGATATTACTCTTTTATACCGAGTCACTAACTAACGATTTTTCTCTGATTTACATATCAATATTAAGATCCGAGTTCAGTAACAGGATTCCAATCTGTACTAGTAGGATTCCAGAACCTACTGGATTCCAATCTGTACTGTGACATATGTTTCCAAAAAATACAGAAGGTTAAGTCACTAGAATACTTTAAATTCCTCTGTACTGACGTTTTATTTTGTTTCTTCTCGTCTGGACTATTGTAACAGTTTGTTTTCATGTCGAAGGAGCTGTCTCGTCTGCAGTTGATTCAGAACTCTGCAGCGAGAATTCTGACCCGCTCAAGTAGAAGAACTCACATTTCTCCGATCCTTAAAACTCTTCACTGGCTTCCAGTTTCTTTCAGGATCAACTTTAAAATTCTGGTTCTTACTTTCAGATCTATTCATGGTCATGCTCCTCCTCACTGATCTGATCCAGACTTACACCCCAGCTCGGGCTCTGAGGTCTGTGGATCAGAATCTACTTATGGTTCCACGCACACGGCTCAGGACCAGAGGAGAGAAATCTTTTCAGGCTGTTGCTCCTAAGCTTTGGAACGATCTTCTCTCTCTTTGCACTTGATGGATCTACTGACTCCTTCAAGAAACATCTTAAGACGTTTCTATTTGTTCAGGCTTTTCCTTGAATTTCTCGAACTCCTGTGTTGTTCTCAGTATTATCTTGATCTTTAAAGTATGAACTTTTTTTGAGTATTGTTTTGATTGTTTAAGCGCTTTGTGACCCTGGTCTCGAAAAGCGCTATATAAATAAATATTACTTACTTACTTACTTACCATTAAATGGCTAACGTTGATCATGTGTGAATTAACATCGAGCTCGAAAAATAAGGTGACTGCACTTATAAAAAAGTGGTGAAGCGCAACCCTGCAAGCCTCGGGGAAGATGTGGGACAGAATAATAATTGTGACATACTGCTGTGTCGTAAGAGAGCTTCATGCTGAGAGAGAAAAAAAAGACTCTTCTTCAAACCTCTTGACATGCAACAGAGAAGGAAGTGTGCCAGAAGAAGGAAGGGAGACCGAGGGCGTGTGAAGGAAGGAGGAAAGTTTGCTATGGACAAGGCGTCTTTTAATCTGATACCAACGACTACAGGTTCCACCGAGGTCGTGGGGTTCAAGTGACGCGGCGAATAATTCTCAACAGCGGCCGACCTCCGTGGCGACCTGTGAAGAGGAGCGTTTATTAATAAAAATTCAAGTGGAAATGATAGAACTGTAGGAGGGATGAAGGCTGGAAGCAAACATAGACGATCCGACAACATAACGCACCTAGGGTGTGTCCCAAATCGCGCTCTCCTACACTTATTTTGAGTGCACAAGTCGATGAGCGCAATGAGCACTCAATGGACGGAAAATTAAGGGTGGATCGATGGACACTTTCCACCCTTAACAGCCGCCATCTCAGTGACGTAGATGACGCTAAACTGAAGCTACGTCACTGACGTCACATTTTCGGAGCAGATACCGACATAAATTTCTCGAGAAAACACTAATTTTACCACAAAACAGCACAACAACAAAAATAACACAATGAAACACAACTTAATAACTTGTTTAAATTGGTGAAAAGTGAAGTCAAGTGTTAAAACAAAGCGTTAAAAAGTAGTAGAAGAAGAATCTGTCCAGTCGTTTCCTGTAAGTGTGTAGCAGCAGTTTTTGATTTGAGACGGTGCTACACTGTCGAAATTTGAGCCCTGCAGTAGGTGCACTGTCTTGCGCTGTACAGTAAAGCAGTGCACTTAGAGAAGTGCGTGATTGAGTCACAACACTAGAATGACAACACTTGAGAGTTAGCTCGTCTGAATAGTTTAGCATTCTTACAGGTAAACGCTTGAAATGTGCAGAGGGACAGATTTGCATGTCCAATGTCCTCCATAAATCCAGCAATGTCAAGAGTAGTACTTCCAATTCCATGAGACAGTGATGCGTGGCAGCAGTGACAAGAAGGAGCAGACTGCGCTCGCATTCACAGAACAGTGCTGACATTGCAGCTGTTTCTTTTGTTCCCTCTTCTTATTGTGCCACTTTTTGCAATGCTGTCAAAAAAAAGACTTTTTTGTTCCAAAGTTAAATAAAAAAGTCACATGGGTCAATTCAAGAGGAAGTTTGTAGGTTTGGGATTTCAAAGGGTGGAGGTAGTGCACTGCTTTAAGGTGCACTGTAAGACAGTGCACTTTCTTGCGCAGTGCTTTAATTTCGACAGGGTAGCACTGTCTCAAATCAAACACTGTCCCTACAGACTTACCAGATTGTATCATCTTGTTCTTTCCCTTTATTCCTCTTTGTTCTTGTCCTTATTTTATTTTGATTTATTTTTTATGAACAATTGCTGTATTTTCTGTTGCTATTGGAAAAAAAACTATTTATCATCAATAAAGTTTTACCTTACCTTAGAAATGACTCAACAGCTTCTTCTTCTACTACTTTTTAACACTGATTCAAACCAGTCGTTAAAACACTATCATCGACAATTCGGAAGCACTTTTCTCCAATTGAAACAAGTTATATGTTATATTAAGTTGTATCTCATTGCTTTATTATTATTGTTGTGTTGATTTTTGTTAAAATGTGTGTTTTCTCAAGACATTTACTTCGGTATCTGCTCCGAAGATGCGTTGTCAGTGACGTAGCTTCAGTTTTACGTCATCTAGGTCACTAAGATGGCGGCTGTTGAGGGTGGAAAGTGAAGCTAGTTTTCCTGCTTCACTTTGATCCATATGTATATTTTAGGTTTTTGATGATTTTTTGGGATTTTGGTTTGGTGGTTTCACTGTGAATTTGGGAAATTTCTGTCGAATAGAAAATATCATCTTACTATCGACAAATGACTCTAAAACTAAATTTTGTAACAGTATACTACTTTGAGGTGTAATTTATTTTCTTTTGTGTAATTGTAAAAATCACATGAACTGATGGTAGTGATGTGTTGATGAAGCTTCATGAAACAGCTGATGATGTATTATATTATGAAAGAAAGTGTGCCATCTAGTTCCCTTTTAAAATTAACCCACTGTGTCATGCTACCTCATCAGCTGTTTCATGAAGCCTCAGCAACACAACAGTCACTCATGGTATAGAAACATTAAGGTAGCAGCAGTAAAACACATCATTGATAAATAGCAAAGAACTTTTCATCTATTTAAATCCATTTATTTAGCTTTTTAAGGGCATTTTTTATTTTGTTATTTTTCCTTTTTAATTTTTGTTTTTTATTTGTTTTCTGTTCACTGTTTACACTCCTCGGTGTTCTGGTTACTCACCTTTTAAAGACAAAACCATAAGTTGATATTAAATATATTTAAGTCCCCCTGAAAATAATTAATGACATTAAAAATACTAAAAAGAAGTTGGTTAATTTAAAAACAATCTGTGTTTTTGTGTTTAAATAAAGAGTATCCTGAACGAAAAAGGGTAAGTATCACCGAATGACTTTGAATTTACTGATAAGATGTTTTTTAATTGGGATGAAGTATACTATTTTATTTGACACACCTGAATTCACAGTGAAAGTACACAAAAATAGAATAAACATTTAACATGAGTTTGGCTCAAAATCGTGCAGAATAAAAAGGCTAAACAAACTTGTCGTCTACATTCTATAAAACTCTTCAAATAGTGTTTTACAAACACTTTTATATTAGCAAGGTCGTCGACATTGTTCGTTTGTTGACGAGCCGCGTTTCTAATTCGTCCTCCTGATGCTGCTAAGCGAGGATGGACAGGTGTGGTACCACATCAGCAGCGCACAGGCAGCCCAGATGCTCCAGAGTTGATGAAGCCGACCCCGTCTGATGCCGAGGGTAATTAAAGGTGCAAACCCACCGGAGGGGTCGAGCTTTCAGAGCCCCAAATTGAGGAGATCTCAAGTTCAGCGGGACCTTGTTAGGTGGAGCGTAGGCCTGACACGACTGCCAGTGGAAATTGCGAGCGAGGACGAGAGACACGAGGGGCACGACGGATGCATTTCAGGGGCGGCGAGAATTGAAAGTGCTGCCGCGGGAAGGTGCCGGGGCTCGGATCATCCGGGCACTGGCTGGCCTGCACCAGGAGACCGAAGATTGCCAGCGAGGTTGGATGTTGGTGAGAGAGGATGAGCAGATGTACGAGAGCTTCTCTTCCCTCCTGCCAGCTTGTTCAGCAAGGTGACCTTAAACTAGCTTGGATACGGTCCCAAGGCCCGAGCTGTGAATCTCACAGGAGGGTTTAGTGGCGACAGAAATCACTCTGACACTTGTGCCAGCAATTATGTGAGCCTTTTTCTGTGAACTTGCTTGTCGCTGTCCGCGGCCTCTCTGCGAGGATGAAGCAAAACAAGTGAATGACAAAGAGAAACGACACCTTGGGTTACAATATTGGCTGGCAGATGAAATCAACTAAGGAATGGCAATAGTGCCAGAATTTGTAAGAAAAAGTGTTTGGTATTAGAGACATCAACAGGGGAAAAAAAATGAACACACAATCCTGCCTGCAACTCTACTTTACTCTGGAAATAATCCAAACCAAATATTGATATGTATTTTTCCTTTCCTAAATGTGGCCCTCCTGGTATTCCATAATCAACAGATCAACAGAGTTGTGGTCACGTCGTGGCCCAGTCCAAGCCTGAAATACTTCTCTTCAACATTAAGTAGAAGTATGTAGTGTTTGAATGTCTAATATTTTCAAGGGATTTATGTAAGTGATACATTCTTTGACGCACGATTACGCGGCTTGGAGCAACTGAAACTTTGTTTCCAAACACGTAGATTAAGAGGTGTTTCATTCCCTGGGTTTCTCATTAGTGCTGTGACAACGTATGGTGTCAAGTGTTAACGCTATCTAATAGTTATCTTCTGACGTTTTCCAAGAAAACTCCATGCAAAGAAGCACAACTACTGCAAGCACTTAAAAAGCGAAGCCTCCGGGAATCAAAGCCTATCTCGCTGCTTCAAGGTCTCTGGTCTCAAGTGTGCTCTATTTTTTTGCCAACATAAGGTCTTGGTGTTTCAAGTCACACTTTACACAGCATATGTAAGCTTCTCTGGGAAGACTCCCTATCGTGACAATAGTCAGATGGTATCATTATCACTTTAGGCTATAAAAAGTCTATTGTGAACCCGAGTTGTCATATTTCTTTTAAAGTATGGTTGAGTCAGTTCGAAAAAAAGCGTTTGAAGAATCAGTGAATTACAAAATACAGCATTTCCAGAAGTTAAGAAGGAAGTATGGGGGCGCACTGAGTATGTAAGTAAGTAAGTAAGTAATATTTGTTGAGTGTTTTCTAGACCTGGGTCATAAAGCGCCAAAACAATATCCAATAAAGTATATGCTAAAAGGTCAAGACAACACCGAGACAAACACAGGAGTCTCAGAGAATCAAGGAAAAGCACGAATGAAAGTGTCTTGAGATGTTTCTTGAAGGAGTCAGTAGATCATCAAACACAGATGTTTCTTGAAGGAGTCAGTAGATCATCAAACACAGATGTTTCTTGAAGGAGTCAGTAGATCATCAAACACAGAGATGGTTCTTGAAGGAGTCAGTAGATCATCAAACACAGAGATGGTTCTTGAAGGAGTCAGTAGATCATCAAACACAGATGTTTCTTGAAGGAGTCAGTAGATCATCAAACACAGATGTTTCTTGAAGGAGTCAGTAGATCATCAAACACAGATGTTTCTTGAAGGAGTCAGTAGATCATCAAACACAGATGTTTCTTGAAGGAGTCAGTAGATCATCAAACACAGATGTTTCTTGAAGGAGTCAGTAGATCATCAAACACAGATGTTTCTTGAAGGAGTCAGTAGATCATCAAACACAGATGTTTCTTGAAGGAGTCAGTAGATCATCAAACACAGATGTTTCTTGAAGGAGTCAGTAGATCATCAAACACAGATGTTTCTTGAAGGAGTCAGTAGATCATCAAACACAGATGTTTCTTGAAGGAGTCAGTAGATCATCAAACACAGATGTTTCTTGAAGGAGTCAGTAGATCATCAAACACAGAGATGTTTCTTGAAGGAGTCAGTAGATCATCAAACACAGATGTTTCTTGAAGGAGTCAGTAGATCATCAAACACAGAGATGTTTCTTGAAGGAGTCAGTAGATCATCAAACACAGAGATGTTTCTTGAAGAAGTCAGTAGATCATCAAACACAGATGTTTCTTGAAGGAGTCAGTAGATCATCAAACACAGATGTTTCTTGAAGGAGTCAGTAGATCATCAAACACAGAGATGTTTCTTGAAGAAGTCAGTAGATCATCAAACACAGATGTTTCTTGAAGGAGTCAGTAGATCATCAAACACAGATGTTTCTTGAAGGAGTCAGTAGATCATCAAACACAGAGATGTTTCTTGAAGGAGTCAGTAGATCATCAAACACAGATGTTTCTTGAAGGAGTCAGTAGATCATCAAACACAGATGTTTCTTGAAGGAGTCAGTAGATCATCAAAAACAGATGTTTCTTGAAGGAGTCAGTAGATCATCAAACACAGATGTTTCTTGAAGGAGTCAGTAGATCATCAAACACAGAGATCGTTCCAAAGCTTAGGAGCAACAGTCTGGAAGGATTTCTCTCCTCTGGTCCGTAAGCGTGATCAGGAACCATCAGTAGATTCTGATCCACAGACCTCAGAGCCCGAACTGGGGCGTAAGTCTTGGTCTTTTTTGCCCACGGCGCTTAGCAACCGCTAGATTTGTCGAGGTCAAAGGGTCAAAGGGGACCCTCCATGATGGTACGTTTAGGGTTCTTGAGACAAGATCTAAGAGTTTCGTTCTTGATTTAGGTGGGCGGAGCGTTAGACCAGCCTGAGTTACCCCCGTCAAAGTTGTTCCCCTTCTAAGCCCCCTGTTGCGTTCCGATCCGGTTGGGTGTTCCGATCCAGTGCCCTCTACTGATGATGTCCCTTCTTAGTTAGGTACTACTTAGAGGTAGTTGCTTTAACCCTACGTTTCAGGGTGTGTTCAGGGAACAGGGGTTGTGGCAGGTTCTATAATGCAGTGGATTATGGAGAGGTTAATACAAGGTTTTATGTTTCATGCAGGGAATATTTGGGCTCTTTCTATTCTAACGCGCTTCTAAATAAAAACTCTGAACAGTCCATTAATCCCTTTGAGAAAACTTACAACTCTATTCCAACAACAGCAAAAGGTTTGATTTATTTTACATTCTTTAGTACCAGATATGTTTCCAAGTGCTTCATGAGTATCTCCAGCCTCCACTCTGGTCACACTTATCCTCTTCATGTCTTCCATTACGGCATTTGTGAGTCTTCATTGATTTTCTTTCTTATTTTCTTTCACAAGGTTCCTCAGTTTCTTTCAAACGTCTGCTCTCCGAAAGTCTAATCACATTAACACTGAGCATAATTATTCAAGGAACCAAGTGCGACCCTGTTTGGAAGATAGTTATTTCTATTGACATTTGTTATTAAAAGTATACAGATTTAAATGTATGTATTTGCCTTATAAATGTTTAACATATCAAATAAAGAAACATAAATTACACATCAAAGGAATATACCTTAAAAATGTATTTTGTGTTTTTTGTTTTCATCACAGTTCATTGTTAAAAAATGTTTTAATATATACAGTATATTCATATAAATATCTTTGAACATGTATTTATTACATTTACATTTACATTTGTTATTAAAAGTATACAGATTTAAATGTATGTATTTGCCTTATAAATGTTTAACATATCAAATAAAGAAACATAAATTACACATCAAAGGAATATACCTTAAAAATGTCTTTTGTGTTTTTTGTTTTCATCACAGTTCATTGTTAAAAAATGTTTTAATATATACAGTATATTCATATAAATATCTTTTAACATGTATTTAATTCATCATCGTTTGTTTAACTAAACACAGTTTTTTTGGAATGTTTTGTAAAACATAATTTTCCGTTCCAAAATTCCCAGATTAATTGAAATAGAATAAATGTATACTGTACATCACTTTTTTTTATTGCAGAGCAGTTAAAGTGAAGGTAAACACATTTTATAACCGTTATTCATTCAGGAATATGATGCTATTGTTTCCTCCTATTGTTTAAAGGAATTTTATTTTATTGTATTTGTTGTATTACTTGACTTTACTTGAAGTATGAAGTACCCATTTGTAATGTAATGTAAGGCAACAATTTTAAAGTGACCAGAAAGAAAAAGTGCTAAAAATGCTCAATTGAGATTTTATCTACTTTTGTAAAAAAAAAAAAAATGTTATGCTGTTGTTGGCATTGCTGTTTCAGAGAATTCACAACTTTTCTGAAGCACATTGTATCTAAAAAACAATCTTTTTAATCCTACGTTTTGTTGCTTTAACACATTTTTATATTTTATTTTATTCCACCACCAGGATACATAACCCTGACTATATGAATAAAGTTTTTTTTTTTTCTGTGAGTGTTTATCCAATTCAAAAAGATGTTTAAATGTTTTTAAAACAATATTCAAATGATGATTTTAGCATATTTAGCTTGATTTTATGACTTGACGTTTTACTTGTCAATTCTTTATTTGTTGCTTGTTTTCCCCTCACAACTCTCCACCGTGCTAAAGTGACTTTGCTGACATTCAACCAAATCAAGAGCTTCTCGTGTGGCTGATTGTGTACATTGACTGACACTGTTGCTATATTAAAACACCTATGAAGAACAGTTTATTGCTTTCCCATCTGACATACAAGAAATAATGTGTGTTTTTAAGCGATCGCGTACAAGGAAGCGCCACAATGTTCCGTGTAGACTATGTTCAACCGTTGTCGAGCAGAAGGCTCATTAAGTCGCAGCAGGTGTGTGATGGCATGTGCGGCATCCTTTCATCCAATTTCCAGGTTCGACTTGATTTTCCGATTGTGTCAGAATCACCTCAATCAACAACTATTGTCGGGCGCACAATGGAAGCAAGAGCCACTCACGCAAATACATGCTCGCACCTGGTTCCCTCGGAAATAGAAACACTTCAGGCGCATCAGTGTAGTGTTAACGTCTGGTCAGAGCAGACGCTCTCAACTTCTTCCTTCTTTACATCTTTTATAGAGTCTCCTGGAGACGAAATCGAAAGTTTTTTGCGTGAAAAGATGGAAAAACAATTACCTTGAAGGAGAAATACAAAAGCAATTATAATTCCTAGAAAAGAGTACTTTTCTTTTTCAATTTCAACATCTTCTCCCTAAAAGTCAAAGGAAGTTGTTTGGCTGCGATTAAAATCACATTAGTAGATGCCAAATATCATGATCTTTGTCCCTGAAATTTTTTGTGTAAATATTGTTTTTATCAAAGTAAACAGAAACGATTGACTCACATCACATATATGACTATATTAAAACTTATAATTCATCAACCATCCAGAAACCAAAACAAAATGTTAATAAATGGAATTTTCTAGAGATGTGTCAATGAGACTTCATGAAACAGTTTCAAGGTGAATCCACTGTGTCATGAAACAGTTTCATAGTGAAGCCACTGTGTCATGAAAAAGTTTCATAGTGGAGCAAATGTATCATGAAACAGTTTCATAGTGAAGCCACTGTGTCATGAAACAGTTTCATAGTGAAGCCACTGTGTCATGAAACAGTTTCATAGTGAAGCCACTGTGTCATGAAAAAGTTTCATAGTGGAGCAAATGTATCATGAAACAGTTTCATAGTGAAGCCACTGTGTCATGAAACAGTTTCATAGTGAAGCCACTGTGTCATGAAACAGTTTCATAGTGAAGCCACTGTGTCATGAAACAGTTTCATAGTGAAGTCACTGTGTCATGAAACAGTTTCATAGTGAAGCCACTGTGTCATGAAACAGTTTCATAGTGAAGTCACTGTGTCATGAAACAGTTTCATAGTGAAGCCAGTGTGTCATGAAACAGTTTCATAGTGAAGTCACTGTGTCATGAAACAGTTTCATAGTGAAGTCACTGTGTCATGAAACAGTTTCATAGTGAAGTCACTGTGTCATGAAACAGTTTCATAGTGAAGCCACTGTGTCATGAAACAGTTTCACAGTGAAGCCACCGTGTCATGAAACAGTTTCACGGTGTAGCCACTGTGTCATGAAACATTTTCACAGTGAAGCCACCGTGTCATGAAACAGTTTCATGGTGTAGCCACTGTGTCATGAAACAGTGTCTTACCTTTCAAAGGCCATTAGATGTCAGTCTAACTTTGCAAATGATGCCAAGTTTTATTGACTTAGTAGATCAGAGCCAAAGATTTAAAAGCAGAGAGTGACATCCAGCGGCCTTTTAAAATGAAGACACTGTTTCATGACACAGTCGCTTAACCTCCAAACTGTTTCATGAAGCCTCATCAGCCCATCACTAGTATTTAGTTCTATTGCTATATTATTTATTCATCATTGTTATTCAGTTTATTTGTTTATATGTATTTTAATCTTATTTATATTATTGTTTTACTTGTTATTGTACATTTATTCAATGTTTTTAAAAACATTTTTTTAATTTTATATACTTTGTTTTGATTTTAATTTCATTTTATTTATTTATTTCTATTGTATTGCGATTGCAGGGGTTTGCTAACAATACTTAAATATATACCATAACCATGTTAAATTGTAGCTGTTTTAATATTAAACATAAATACATGCTACTGAACACAGTTCATACATTTAGAAACAATCAGTAGTAAATATATAGAATAAGTAAACTTGAGTGACACATGAGACTTCTGGCCGCTCAGTGAAGGTGTTAGAGGGCCTGGAAACCCAATCGGGTTGAAATGGAAAGAAGGGACAAGGTCAAGCAAAAGTTGTGTTACAGGTTGTGTTAAATAGTGTAACAAGGTTTTTCACAGGTAGCAAATCAACACATTTACTTTTAAATGTTTTGTTATTCGTTCATTTTTGGCATATTTATTGGAATTCATGTAATAATGTAAGTTATCAGGGTTTGGCTTTTTTTTAATTAAACATACAATATATATATATACTGTATATATATATATATATATATATATATATATATATATATATATATGTATGTATATATATATATATATATATATATATATATATATATATATGTATGTATACAATATATTAAACATTTTAAGATTGTTTTCATGAATGTTTTGGTAATCTTAGACATTTTTAACTTTATTAATTTACCAACTGCTTTGCAACTCAAAAGCTATTTCCATTTCGGGACTATTTTTTTTACTGATTCTGATACACATTTGAAAACTAAATGTTTGTGCACATGCTTCGATATACGATTTTGTTAAAGCAACAAAACGTAGGATTCTAAATTTTGTTTCTGGCGACATCTGGCATCACAAAAGGGTAACTGCAACTTGTGAAGTCTGTGATGCAGTGAACGGCATTAATATTGGTTGAAGAAACGAGATTAACACCAAGTTCAGCAATTGTGTTTCTTCCTGGTAACTTCAAATTGTATCAGAATCAGAAAACATTATTGCTATTGTCGTTAACAGAAAATAGGAATGTTTGTGGTCGTAGTACAGAATGCGAGAACTTCAAGAAAATATGTGCTTGACTGACTGAAATTGGTGGTCATGTGACACTAACCTTCTTCTGACAGCTCAAGAAATCAATTATAAAACTATAAAATTGTCAAAAACTTACTTATTGTTGCTTTACGTTTCGTACGGGTACTTCATGTGTTGGAGTTGAAATTACTTTAGAGTGTTTTGTAATGATGGGTTGCTGAGCTGTATCATGATACAGTGTCTTTATTTTATGACCACTAGATGTCACCTTGAAAATAATCCAAGCTGTCATTGAATTATTCGATCAATGGATACACATTTTCTTCATCATTTAGCATAATAAGCGTATATTGTTTTTGCACCATCTGTTTTCCAACATTTCAAATGTTTATTTTCTTCATTAAATGGCACATAAAGGTATTTCAAAGGTATGTTTTTGTTTTCATTTTAATACACTCTGGGTGTTGCGTTGCCCACCGTTGGTGCCACTGAAGCTTTTAGCTGAGCTCTTATCTGGAGCAAAATTACCGAGAGTGACTGAAGGTATGAGACATGCCCTTAATCTATGTTAATATTAAAAGCCTGATAAATGTGTGAAGGGACGGGAATGTGAGTCTGGGATGATTAATACTGGTTTATTTATGGAATTGATATTCCACCGAGCCTGATATATTGTTTGGATTACAGCAGTTCGAGAAGAAAAGCAGGCCAGCTGATGCAGTGTGAGGTTTTGTATTGTGTGTGTGTGTGTGTGTGTGTGTGTGTGTGTGTGTGTGTGTGTGTGTGTGTGTGTGTGTGTGTGTGTGTGTGTGTGTGTGTGTGTGTGTGTGTGTGTGTGTGTGTGTGTGTGTGTGTGTGTGTGTGTGTCCTGGTTTTCACAGGAATCATTTAGCTGAAGAATGGAAGAAATCAGCATTGTCTGTGCTTCAGGCTGAAGGTTGACCTCCTTGTGTCTAGTGCCATCACTGGAACTTACCTTAAGTGTTACCCTTCCACCCAACACTGCAGCTTGGTAACATCTGCGGGGATAGATTGTTCCCTGCTGTCACTCATCTCCTGTCACTCACCTTCCTTTTGCTCCTCCAGTCTTCAAATGTAGTGTTGAGGTAGAACACAGTCGATTTAAATCCTGAAACGATATCGTTTAATAAATGTTGATACTGAAGTTGAAAGATAAATTAAGGTTTTAATGATCATTTATTTTGTTATAAATGTCTGAAAAAGCAGTATTACTTTAAAATTTCACTCATTTTCTACTCACCCTCATGTCTACTTGGGGTTGGGATTATTTTCAGAGTTATCTGTTATTTTTAGAGACAAAATGTTTGTTCATTTTAATGTAGCGACTGGAGCTCAGTTGTCTTCGTCTTCATCTTGGTCCAAAAAGACACTTAAAAACATCCAAATACCTCCGTACTGCTCGTCTGTAACGTCCCTCTTGAATTGACGCCTCGACACGAGGAATTGTTTAAGAAAATCATAAAATAAATCTATATTTTAAGATAGTATAAGCAGAAGATCCCAGGTTTTAAAGCCATAACTTTGCACACTGATACTTGCCATGTGTTTTAATGAGAAAACCCCTGTGAGAATGGGCTCTTGAGCTACAAACAGGCCTAAAATACTGTATAGACTTATTAAGTTTTACTGGAACAATTGCTTTTGTCGAAGCTTCAATACTAGAGGTTACAGACGAGCAAAAAAGAAGACAACTGAGCTCCAGTCGCTACATTAAAATGAACAAATCTTTTTGTTTATAACTCTAGAAAGAACAGATTACTCTGAAACACTTACATAAAACATTCATTATTAAATGTCTTTCACGTGATAAACACAAACATGTGTTAACGTTGTCTATGTGTTTGAAATCTTTTGAATAGATAAGAAGTTCCATAGAGCGCTCATCAATATTACATTTGCTGTAATACCAGTTGTTGATGAGATAAGAGCAAACATGCCTGATGCACGTACAGGAAGTAAAATCAGCTGAACTCGTCGACCCGATACATTATTTAGTTGGTTCAAGTAATGACGTGCGATGAGTGGAGGGAGTCACCTCGTGTCTTTGATTGATAAACAAGCTTGACTGCTTTGTTGGCTTCACTTGAATGAGTGCTCGAGTCAAAACACCAGTCAGGGTCTGACATACATCTTCTCATCCACTTAAAGTACATTATGTCCATTAGAGTAATTTGAGTGTGGAGTGAAAACTTCAAGTCGTGCAGTAGGAAGTCAGTATGAGAGAAATACTACGAATGTCAGGTCGAGCAACAATGTATTGCAATAGTTCTATGACGTCAATCAACAAGTAGGCCAAAATCTTTAAAGGGCAACTGAACCCTTGACTTCCTGGATTTATGACGCGCGGTGACAAACCTCCATGCTTGAGCAATCACAGCAGAGTGGGTGTGGTTATGGCAAAAAATATTTCATCCCACAGAAAAAAAAAGTGTTTTCAGTGGGCGGAGCTTAAGATCATTTTCTAATGTCAATATTTCAGTGAAAAGAGAGTTTTGTATAAACACACACTGATGATACAATAGAGTCACACATCACAACAACACACAATTAGGTCAACACGTATTGTTGATGTTTAAGACATCTAAGTCACAGGCCGCAAAAAATATATGTTTACCAAACTGTCCTTGGAGACGCAACACTCACACAAAAGACATCATCTCTGTTCCATATGTTATTGTAAACACTGGAATCTTGAATCAACTTTAACAATGATCTACTTTGATTTGACCAACCATCCGGCAGGAAACGTAAAATGACATTTTAAGCCGTCTCTCTCGGTACGAATCGAAAACAGACGGCGAGTTTCAATCTGGTGCTTTTAATTTGATCTCTACAGCTTGCTACGTTACACACACATTACTTACACTCTTATTAAACACAACACACATGGACCGTCAGTGACATGAACACACATTTCAAATACAATCTTAACACTCACTAAAACCTCCCGCTCCTTGTTTCATTGATTACAAACATCAGCTAAACACGTCTTTTCGGTCTTGTTTGCGAATCACTAGCAATGATCACCAAACAAAATGACCTGTTGTAAATGGACTTGCGCCTCGGAAGTAAACTGGAAGAGCGGCCCTTCAAAATAAAACACAGTTAGCGGATAGTCTTGGAGAGCCAGCGAAACTACAAACAAAAAAACCCTTTAAAGACCAGATACACTCATCGGTCTATCTGATATTCTTTTCACTTCCAGGACATTCCTAACAAGCTCCTCTTTTAGGATAACAACTACTCCATTTCACTTCTTATCGATACCATAGTAGTACAACTTAAAACCTGCACCTTAGCTTTTCGCCTTGCTACCTTTCCACCTGGTGTCCTGGACACACAGTATCTCCACCTTCCTTCTCTGCATCATGTCAATCAAGTCTCTAGCTTTTCCCGTCATTGTCCCAATATTCAAAGTCCCTACTCTCAGTCCCAGACTCTTGCATTTCCTATTTCCCTTCTGTTTCTGAACATGCCTTCCTCCTCTCCTCCTTCCACTTCGACCCACAGAAGCCCAACTTCCATTGTTGCCCTGAAGTTTATCGGCACCAGTGGCGGTCGTTGTTAACCTCGACCGATCCGGTACTAAAGTCATGGTTGTGATTCTCATATTTGGTTTTGGCTCAGATTTTACGTCGGATGCCCTTCCTGACACACACCCCTCTGCATTCATCCGGGCTCGGGACCGGCTCGAAAAGACACTTGCTACGTGACCCCTTTAGGGCTGCATTATTAAAGACCAAAGCGCACTATTCAATAAAAACACACCGACAGCATCTGCGAACCTTTCGCTCCCTGCGCTGAGTTTCCAGATGATTTGGCATCAGCACATGTTTTTATTAATGCTTTAATGATTATAATACAATTAATTCTTCCAATTAAAGTCAAGGGTTGAGTTCCCATTACTGTGACAACCAATAAAAAAGCTCCATCACATTTTTTACTGGAGAATCTGGAGCGTAAACCTCTCAACACAGTTCTCAGCTCATCATCCTGCACATTTCTGGGCAAAGCTCCATTGTTAGAATCTATCAATAGGCCTGTATTTCTTTTCTTTTTTTTCTTTTTTTTTTACACCAATTTCCTCCTAAATAGAGATTTATTAGGGTTAGTTTGGCGGCCCATGTGCAGTGGCACTCCATAATGTGTTTCCCATTTCTTCCCTCATTTAAATTTAGCCGGTGTTGTTTATATACTTATGGAAGCTCTCAGCCTAACCATATTCAGGGGGAAATGCAAATGTAATTGATGTGATCCATTTTTCTCTTTAAGTCATCAATTTGCTGTGCGTCCGCAGCTCAGCGCTACATTAAAAATGACATTAGTGAAATGGAACTTGTTGCCTCGGTGGTACCGGTGGCTTCTAAAGGTGGCTGCGGCGCCGGATATACACGCGGAATAAGAATGTGCTGGAAGAGCTGGACAAATTTGGATTACCCTCCTCTTTGAAGTGGCAGTTTGAGGAAGGATGAATCTTGGGGGATTGGAGCCTGTCAACCTCAACGGAGAGTGTGATAATGAGATGTTTTTGCTTTGTGCACCAGTTCCTCTGACTTCACAAACTCGTCGTGAACAACTCGGTGTTACTCTCGGGCTGCGACGAGGTAAAAAGTGCATCAGAAGTAGTTGATGAATTTCAAGTAACTTGGCAATGTGATGGTATCAAATTACATTCAGAAAATTAAGTTTATATCACCTTGAATGACAGAAAAACAAGGTCTGGTATTTACTTAAATTCTCCCAAAAGTAAGAGATGAAATACTGTTTTGTTAATGTTTCATCTTATTGTATATTAGTAAAATGATTTTCAACAAATCCAACATTTAGTCAGTCATTCATTTTCTGCCACTTATTCACTAAAAAGAAAAAATAATACACAATACAGAAGCAAGTACTGCTGCAGTTTTCCCATTAACAATTTTCTTCGGAGCCTTTTTCTTCAAACAATTATATTTTGTTATTCAAGTTGTATTTTGTAATACTACATGTTTATTTTTAAGCATAAAAACAGTATCAGGATGTTTTGTAAAATGATGTCATTATTAAATGATTTTTTTTTGTTGGTTTAATTAATAATAGTTGCTTCTTTTCATAGATTATGAAAAGTATAAATATTAGAACTGTGTTGATGAGGCTTCATGAAACAGCTGATGAAGTAACATGATACAGTGTCTTCAATTTGAAAAGCCACTAGATGTCACTCTAATTTGGAAAATGTCAGGCTTCATTGAATTAGCAGATCAAAGCCAAGTGACACTAGAGTGACACCTAGGTGTCACTCTAGGTGTCACTCTAGGCATCTAGTGACATCTAGTGGCTTTTCAAATTGAAGACACTGTATCATGTTACTTCATTAGCTGTTTCATGAAGCCTCATCAACCCATTGCTACTGTTCAAACGCCTCTAGAAACGTGAATATAAAAAATAATTATAATAATAATAAACATTAAAATTGGTTTTCTTCACCTTTTTTTTCTACAATTTCAATAACAATATTAAAAATACTAATGTATGTCAAAATAAAAATAACAATTTAGATAATAATTGGTTGACCAGGTTTGTAATTTGCAAATATTGTCAACATTTACAACAAACAAACAAAGGTTTGGTCGAGACCATGTCAAGCCTGAGAACATGTTCATGTACCTGAAGCTTCATGAAGCAGTTTCATCCTTTTTTTGATCAGTACGTGGCTTTGGACGTTTTAAAAATTGTGTTTTCAACTGAATGTTAAAAAGAAAAAATCGATATAGCTCAGACATGTAGCTGTCAGAAACAAAATTCTGTATCTAGGATATTTTCAAGTGCAATATATACCAGTCAACAATCACACAATAAACACATGACTATCATTTTATGTTTGAGTTTCAGTTCAAGTTTTAATTTGAGCTTATCAGGAAGCAGAAAACCTGCTGTGCAAGTGGAGTCTCTGGGACACAACACCTTTTCTTAAGTGCTGCAAAACCGCCCTGAGCGCCGCTGAAAGTGGGAGATAACGCGGCGCCCAGAAACTTCACAACCTCAAATATCCACGTTTTACCCAGAAAACACACATTCCTTGCGGACACAATCTAAAAAGAGAGAAAGGAATTGCAAACAGTGAGACGATGCTAAGTCAGCAAAAACCAATCACATTTATCACTGAACTGAAGAGTTGAGGTAAGATTTTAAACAATCGAGGATATATATCTTAAACATAAATAGATGTAGGTCTTTATTTGTTTTCATCTACGTCTAGCGTGTTTCGGTGAAAACCATTTATTTTATTATTGATTTTCCATTAATTGTACATTTTACAGCAACACCGTGGATCAAGGCAGTGATGGGTGAATATTTGAAATTGTTTAAGAGAGAATGAAGCAACAATCTGGCTAAAAAAAAAAAAACAGTATATAGTTGATTAAGACTAGACCATACTTGCCAAGACAAAGACCAAGACCTACATCAAGACCAAGACCGACACTGAGACCAAGACCAACATCGACATCAAGACCAAGTGAATAACAAAGATCAGGAGAAGCGACGAAAAGACAAAGACCAAGAGACGAAAATACCAATACCAAGTCAAAGACCTAAACCAAGACAAGAGAAAGTCAAGACCAAGAGAGGCAACTAAGACCAAAAACAAAGCCTAAGACCAAGACAAAAACAAAAAAGCCTCCTCCTCAAGACGGCTGTAATCACGCCCGCTCTGTTTATACAACAAGTACTTGGAGGTGGAGACTTCTGGGATTTGTGACATGCGGTGACAATCCTCAATGCATGACCAACTACAGCAGAGTGGGTGTGGTTAAGTGTTTTCAGTGGGCGGAGTTTAAGATCATTTTCTAACGTCAAGATTTCAATGAATATAGAGTTTTGTACAAACACACTGATGATACAATAGAGTCACACATCACAACAACACACACACAAATACAGTTCACACATTAGTTGACCTTTACAGCTCAGGTTAATTAGTGATGTGTAAAGGGTTTAATATCAGATAAGAAACAGAGAGTACTAAGACTTACAACACAACTACTATGAAACTGCAAGTGTTTTTGCTAAAGTTTGCCAGTAAAACTGCAAACATACTGAGGCAACACAACAAAAGCATTGCATCAGTCCAAGTTTGAATGCTTCATAATAAAAAGCACATCTGAAATGCCAAAGAGGTGAAGCTATTACCTTCTGACACCAGATTTATTCACTTCGCTATTGATGCTTACAACTCCAAACATCAATAGCGAGTGTATTCTCCGTCCTGCCGGGACACGATACGTTCCTGTATGGATTGAGAAATGGTCTGAAGGGCATAATGCATCCCGACAGGCAGCGACTGTCAGCCCGTCCACGGGCAGTTAAATAAGCAGCCGAATTCCGCTGAGACGGTAAAGAACGGACGGGGACACAGTGAGTAATTGAAAACATCCGAGACAGGATGTGGTTACAAGGGAGATAGATTACACTTTGTTGAAAAGGATGTGAAGGAAACTAATGAGTCAGTATTTCGGTAATTGTCCTCAGCTAAAAGTAAGCATCGACTGAGACAAGCCTCAGACAGCGGGGCTCTCTCTTCAGACTGCATTTAGATCACAGTGTCACCAAATCCTAATTGCGAGGTGAGCATTGTGTCCCAGCAGCCCGACAGCGACGCTCAGCTCTGATGACGGTCGACGATGAGCAGTTTTTAATGAGCGTCTGCACACACTGTTGTGTGATTAAGCGCTCCCAATAAAGAAGAATAAAAGTGGATAATGAGGAATTTTAACATATTGAAACTTCGTTATTGACACTTGAATATGCATCGAGTGTATATGCCTGATGTAAATACTGAAAAGTTAGTTTTCAAGAAAGAGTAAACAACGTATAATTGAGGTTTGTTGGCTCATCTTTGGCCTAGTTAAAATGGAAACTTTCAGAGTTGAGGAAAGAAAACTTGTGGTTACAATTATTTTTTATTTCTTATTTTTTGAAATTAGATATTTTCAACAGTGTCCAAGAAAGCACGAATCCAATCCAAACTGTTGAAAGAATCAGATGCTTCAACACAATAACATGAAATTAATCAAATTACTGACAGACCAGGTGACTGTAACCAATATAGAAAGTAAATTAATCAAAGGTATGCTCAGCATGGATTATTAAAAAATATTTATAATTTAAAATGTACATTTAAAAATATTATATGATCGTTTTAACCTCTCAAACTTTGAAATAATCCACTGCTTTTTGTTTCAGTCACACTGTCCGTCAGCTAGATCAGCCTCCAAATTTGGATTCCGTTTTGGCTTAATTTTACCGTTTTTGTGGTGGTTGTATTAGTTTTGAGCTTTCTTTTTTTTTTTCAATTTTATCACAAAGTTAATTTAATCTCTTTAAAGTTAGGCTTCAATCCAAGATGGACGTTACAGACGAGCAGTATGGTGGTATTCTGATGTTTTTAAGTGTCTTTTTGGACGAAGATGAAGACAACTGAGCTCCAGTCGCTACATTAATATGAACACAATTTTTTGTATTAAATTCTAAAAAGAACAGTTTACTCTGAAAATAACCCTAAATTGACATGAGGGTGAGTAAAAAAAATGTGAACTACCACTATAATTGAGGATATTTAAAAAAAAAAAAAATGTTTACTCATATATTTAAATACAGTAGTATTTTCCATTCCATCTTAAAACAACATTATTATTAGTTATGTCACATGGTATTAATGGTTTGTTCTTTTTTATATGTTTTAATAAAATGATGAGAAATACATTAAGATTAAGAAAGGTTGTTTTGGTGATACAGTGTCTTCATTTTGAAATAGCCACTGGTCTAAGTTTTAAAAACGATGCCAGGTTTCATCGCATTTCATAGTAAATCCGAGCCGAAGATTTTAAAGCAAATAGCGCCATCTAGTGGTCTTTAAAATGAAGAAACTGTATCATGATATGTTTCATGAGGCCCTTTGAACACATCACTAACATAAACTGATTCATTTTTAGTTTCATTATTATTTTAAAAAATAAGAGGAAAATACTAATATATAACAGCTTTTATTTGCTCAATAATTCATTTTTACTGGATCCAACATTTCCAGCAAAGAATATATATTAAAGAAGCAACAGAAGTTGAATTCATAAGTTGGTTGAAGTAACTACTATCTTGTTCACAGCAATGAAAGTGTCCCAGCAGAGGTTAAAAGCAGAGGCAAACCCTCATCTGGGCAAATGAATTGATTTTATGGGCCTGCGGAGATGGATGACAGGACGGCGAGAGCTGAATGAGGATACCGATGAATTGCCAGGTCAAGTGGATTTTCACAAAACCCAAGATCACAACTTTCCATTCGCCGGCTACAATCCCCTGCAGAGCTCCGAGGTTACGAGACCACTGCAGACGACCGTGGTGAAAATGAAAAGATAGATCAGAGCACAAATGTTTTCTTTTTTTCCTCCCTCTGGTTAAACATGAGTCTCTTTGTCGGCCCCACATTAACTTTTTTTTACACCGTAGTGAATATATTCTGCTATAGAAACAGATATTTCACAGAAGATCTTGACCTCAAACCACGATTGCATTAGTGCGTCTGAGGACCAGCTAATATTTGACAATGGAAATATAATAAAAACACTTTGTTAACTCTTTGATAAAAAATGTATCTTCTACTGTATCAATCATTCATGAGAAGAACTTAAAATCTATAGCTACAGTCATCTAAAGGCAAAACATATTGTTGTTCTAAATAATTTGTATATTTCCATAGATTTTGAGGGCAGCTATTGTTATATATACATTTTATTTATCGACTGACTTTACTCAATGTTTGATGTGGTACATCTTTTTTTTCTTTACTGGAGAAACTAAATAATAAAACACAAAAAGTATTTTTTTACTGTATCTCTGGGCTAACATAAGAAAACATTTATTTAAATGATATAATTATTACGAGAGAGAGATTTCTAAAATTCTGTTGACGGATCAAATAACTCAAACTTCTCAATCTGTCAGTCATGGTTTAATGAGACACAAAAGGAAAGAATTTCAGCACAAACTTGTAAGACCAAACACAGAAAGTGAAACCCTTTGACAGTATTTATGTGGCCCTCATAAGGTCTAATGTAATGTTGAAAAGAACCATTTTATTTTGCATTTAATTCTATTAATCATTACTCGTATTTAACTATGACTATTGGGTTTTTTGGTTTAAGGCCTTTTTTTCTCCGTTTTTTTCTTTCATCACTGAGGTTTTTTTTGCCATTCAATTTAAGGGGGATTAAAGTACAAATACAAGTTATATACGTCACAATAATAATTTAAGCATATTTTTCTTGATTCTTCTACTCTATTTTCACCTGATGGCGCCTCACAACAGCCAAATGGTCAAACGCTCCACCTCCGATCTAAAACAAGCTCCTCTGCATGTTGGTCGTCGTCATCATAGTTTCAACTCGACTGCAGGTTGACGTCATCACCGACTTGAGTGGGCAATTTCTAACGCCCCCATGGCATCTGGAGAGTTCTTCACAGATGAACCCTAGTTTCTTCTGCACTGGGCAGATGGTGGACAGACTGAATGTTATTGTGTGGGTGAGAAGTTTGGTAAATTAAGTGACTCATGGTGAACAAGGGGAGCAGAGTGAACGTACGGACAAGTGTATGTTGTGGACAACAAACACCGGCCGTCACCAAACGTCTCTGAAAACATCCCAGTTCTGGATGAAAATCGTACTTGTGTGTTACTTTTGAGACACTTGACAACTAATACAGTTGATGCCGACAACAACATCCAGCCTATATGCTAGAGATGTGTCGATGAGGCTTCATGAAACATCTCATGAGGTACCATGAAACAGTGTCTTCATTTAGAATGACCACTAGGTGGCACTTTAAGTTTGAAAATGATTTATTTAGTAGATCAGAGAGTGTCATCTAAGGTTGGGCGATATGATAAAGTGATGTGGACAATTTTATATCATGATCAAAAAATATACCACAATATAGCGTTTCATAAAATAACTTCAAATCATACTGTCCATCATACTACAGAAACTTTTATCTCTCCCTTTATCTCAGAAATATGTTGTCACAATGACAAGGTTTCAGTAGTGGATACAAATACGAGTACATTTTTTCGACAGTTTCTATAGTATGATTACAAGAAAACACCCTATACAACACGTTTAGTGCAAATTAACAACAAAAGCAACAACTACTACGAATGAAAAGTGTTGAGCAGGTATCAAGTATAATACGATACGAAACATTTGTCATAGGAAAGTGAAAATGAATAACAAAAACTTTCAGAGCCAACAATTACAAATTAGAGAGTGCCATCTAGTGGTCTTTTGAAATTAAGGCACTGTATCATGATACCTCATAAGCTGTTTCATGAAGCCTCATCAACCCATTACTACTAACTGCCGCCACAGATTATATATATTGGCTGATGAAAAGGTGATAGAGACTCCACACATGTACACAATTCTTTAGTTATGTGTGTTGACTTGAAGTGATGGATGATGAAGGTTCATGAAAAAGTGATAATATATTTGAGAGGTCAGTAGGGTGGACCCTTGGTTTACCAGTTATGTGAGGTATCAATATAATAGTTATTCAAAGTGATATATTGTAGAGGAGAGAGTGACAAGTTGTTAATGTGAGGATGGTGTTTCATGAAGCTTCATCAAACCTTTCACATATCTTAGGTAATTCTACTAAATCACAGTAAAGCCATTAAGGTTCATGACACAAGGACAATATATTTTACGGATGATGGTGTTCATTACAATACTTTCCAATGGTTAACACTAGTGATGTGTTGATGACAGTTTAGAGTGTATCATGATACAGTGTCCAAAAGACCACTAGATGTCACTTTCTGTTTTATAGTATTTACTAAAAAGTAAAACCTTTTTTTTTTTTTTACTTTAGTGACATCTAATCATCATCTCATTAACCCATTACTGTACATTAAACTAATAGTTCCCCCAAAACTCAATCTCCACTTATTTTCTACTCAGCCTCATGTAGACTATGATTATTTTCAGAGTAATCTGTTCTTTTTAGAGTCATAGGCAAAAATGTTTGTTAATTTTAATGTAGCGACTTGAGCTCAGTTCTCTTCGTCTTCATCTTCGTCCAAAAAGACACTTAAAAACATCCAAATACCTCCATACTGCTCGTCTGTAACGTCAATCTTGGATTGAAGCCTCCACATTAGGAAAATAATCACATTTAACTCCGAAAACTTTAGAAAATGCTCCTTAATTCCAAAACATCGTCATTTTTCATTTAAGTGTTGAGAGTGGTACTTAAACTTTGACCACTCACAGCCGATGCAAAGGCCAGTGTTGGTCAGGCGGTGATTCATGATCATCATTTGTGTTTGAAGATTAAGTGCAGGTGCCTTTATAAATCATCTTCTAGAGCATCCGCTCAACAGACTTGACTGTCTCGCCATCACGTTGCACTGTGATTGGTGACACATGCCGACATCAGGGTCAAGATGAATGAGAGGAAGAGATGCTCTTGACAGGAAGACTAGGAAAGTCAAGGTGGCGTTTTTTACATTAGAAACGACATCTGACATCAACTACTCGTTGTACAGTTAAAAGGGTGAAGCTTCGAGCCAGGATGACGATGAGATCTGGAGTCCTCAAGACTCTGGGGTGGTTTTTGTGGTTGTTGTTGTCGCACTGGTTACTTTTGTTGTGGTGTTTGTTGTTGTTAGTTATGCTTTTGTGGGCATAGCGGTGGTGGTTTTTGTGCTGGTTGTTGTGGTTTTTCCATAGTTGTTTTGTGGTTGCTGGTTATTGTTTTGGGGTGGCTTTTGTGATGGTGGTGGATGTTGTGTTTTTGGTTGTTTTGGGGGGCTGGTAGTTGTGGTGTTGTGGGGTTGAGACTGGGTGTTTTATAGTTGGGGCTGGTTGTCGTGGTGTTGGAGATTTTTGTTGCTGCTGTGGTAGTGTGTGTCTGGTTGTTGTGGTGTTGGGGCTGGTTGTTGTTGCTGTGGTAGTTGTGTGTCTGGTTATTGTTTTGGTATTGGGGCTGGTTGTTGTTGTGGTTCTGTTTGTTGTTGCTGGGGGCTGGTTGTTGCGGTGTTGGGGCTGGTTGTTGTTGCTATGGTAGTTTAGGTTTTGGTTGTTGTTTGAGGGATGGTATTTGTTGCTGTGGTAGTTGTGTTTTTTGTTGTTGTGGGCTTTTTGTGGTTGGTGGTTATTGTTGTTGGGTTGGCTTTTGTGGTGGTGGATGTTGTGTTTTTGGTTGTTGTCGTTGTGGAGCTGGTCATTATGGTGTTGGGGCTGGTTGTTGCAATTGTTATTGTTGTGAAGCTGGGTGTTTTAGTGTTGGGGCTATAGCTGTGGTAGTTGTGTTTTTGGTTGTTGTTGTTGGGGGGTTTGTTCAGTTCAGTTCAGTTTATTTTTTAAAAACAATGTGCAGTTACAATAAAAAGATGGCTGCACCAGTTGTTCCGTTTTTGGTTGTTGTTGTTAATGGGCTGGTTGTTGTTTCTGTGGTAGTTGTATTTTAGATTTTTCACTTGAAGGTTGAAGCCTTGATCCTGGTGAAAGTGTTGTTGTAAGTCTGTCATCTTCAAGGTCGTGCTATCAAAAGTAACAACATATCACTTCTAAAGATCATTTTTCCTGTCTCTGAAATTCTTCTCATTACTATGGACACACATTTCTATTTCTATTCACAATATATTCCTAGAGAATCTGGATTAAAAGCATCACAAATGAACCACAGCTAAAACATACAAGCACATACCTGGGACGAATTATACATCTGGAATGAGGTTGTTAAATAACAAGAATGCATTGTTAACTATAACAGTGTAATTGGAACCCATAGTTCAGCGCTGTAGCTCAACATCTGGTGACACTTGTTGTCTCCAGGAAAAGCTCGACTTCTGCATGCACAGCAGATTAAACTTCACAACTGTTAAGCTCGGACTGTGTGCAATCTTCTCGATGCCCAAAGACATTTGATTGCGGCTTAAAATACAGAAGCAGCTTGAGGATTGCCGGGTTTATCTTGCTCTACACTCGCAAAGTTTGGAGCGTCACTGGAAGATTAGATAAAGCGCCCCGTGTGATTACTGCGACTGTGTAAATACCGTCAACTGTTGCTTTTTCTTCATCTTAATTCCTCTGCAAACTCCATCGACAACAAGTGATTTGCTAAACACTCATTAATGAGTTTAAATAAGCATGTTCTCGGATAATAACTGTCTGCATGTGTTGCAGACCAGATGTGTGTGTGTGTGTGTGTGTGTGTGTGTGTGTGTGTCTGAGAGAGAGAATTGTCATTTTTATCTCCGTCTCCAGCTCTTCCTGCATTTCTAAAATTAGCCGTGCTCTGCAGCTGGAGACAATAAACTGGTAGAAGAACCAATTACCAGCAGGTGACAAGCTGGAGGTTCTTTCAACGTATCATTATCAGCACATCCACTTTCCGAGAGTCCCGGCACACGTTTAGGAAACTGTCGTGGAAGAAACCCAAGAGGTGGAACAAGGTTTGAGAGGACAGGTGGACCCTCAGTCTGTTAGCCATGTTCACAGGTAACACAATGTTAAATCTACTAACACAAAGTACCAGAGGACTGAACTAACTCGTCAAATCGTTCCAGGAAACTGATTTTTACTGTAGTCTACAAGGTTGAATTAAGGCAAACACTTTAACACCTTTTGTTCCAATATTTCTGAAGTCAATCGCTTGGGAGGTAACAGTATTTACAGTATTTGAGTTACCAATTATTCTTCAGGCCTTAACAAGATTTCTGTTTATCTTTTGTTATCAGCAAATAGAGTTACAACAGAAAATGCCACCTTCAATGATAGTAAATGTTCATTGTTTTTTTTTAAAGTGATGGGGATGGATGAGGCTTCATGAAACAGCTGATGAGGTATCATGATACAGTGTCTTTAAAAGCCACTAGATGGCACTCTAAGTTCAGAGGGTGCCAGGTTTTACTGAATTAATAGTAGACACAGTATCATGATACCTCATCAGCTGTTTCATGAGGCCTTGGATACGGTAGTGATGTGTTGATGAGGCCTCATGATGCAGTACACAGTACTTGCAATATTCAAAAGTAGCCAACAAGTGCTTTTAGGGAAACTTCATAATGTAAGTTATACACAGTTCACTTCAATATTTCAGAAAAAAAATGACGTTAAGACCTGCAGCAAATAAACCCTTTTGAACAAAGTCAAACATTTGAAACAAAAGCACTCAATTCAACCAACATGTGACTCGGGTTTATTTCTCAGGTTAAATGCGAACTGTATTTTTAAAACTAATCCCATTAGGACTGTGTTCCTCCTCTGCAAACGCCCTGAGGCAATTACATGAAATGTCGATACATTAGAAAGTAAAGTCTGGTCTTTTGCCACGGTGTCTTTGATCAATGCTGTCAGCGGAAAAAACACAACAGTCCACGGATGCACACACAAACACAAACACACTCACACACACACAGAGGTAGTCATTTGTCCTCTGTAAACCTCTCTTTCCACAAATACCGTGCTTCTGCAGCACGCTCAAACGATTCGTTAGAAATTTTATTGACTTAAAGGTGAGTGTGTTACATCTTTGTGGTGCAACATCCCAGAGTTGCAACCGCTTCGGCTGTTCTACCGATAAGGGGGATGAATAAACTGTGGGCTTGTTCTGCTGCAGGCCCTGAATACAAATGCAGATAATCTTTTGTAACCAGTGTATACAAACAGGGATGACAGCTATTGAGGCTATTTTACACAAGTAATTGTACTTAGATGGGGTTTCTTTTCCCACTACTGTAGATAGGCAGAGCTTCTGTGTAAATGATGGATGTGGTTGTTGAGAGGTGAACTGAAGGTGCATTTACTGGCCAGGATTATATCCTTGATAAAAAAAGCAAGAACTCCATGTAGGTTTAATAAATATACGTTAACAATTTAAACGTTTTGATCAATAATTTTGACAAATGTCTGTCCAACGATGCTCAGAGAAGAACTATGTAACGTTCCCTCGACCTGGGAACAAAAGAAAATAAATGAATGGTTATGTCCGTCAGTAGTCGTATAATCTATGACCTTGACAGATCAAATCTGCTTGTATTGTACATATAACACAACTAAAAACACCCCACCATGTCTTTTATACACATTAAATAAGTATATGTAAACTATTTAAATATTATGAATCAGTTTCTTCAGCTAAAGACAAGTTCAAATGTAAGACTTTAAACCATTTAAAGTCCAACTAGACAATTAATAAACATAACAAACAAAAACTGAACAAAAAAAAAAAAAAATGACAAAGGTTTAGGGATAATCCTACCTATCATGTATTCAAATCTTTTTTTTAACTTTATTTTGACTTGAGACATATTAAACCAATATTAATACCAATTTAGATTATTTATTCATTCATTATCGTTTCCGCTTAATCCCTTGAGGTTATGGGATATATCTCAGCTTCTTCAGGTGAGACTGGGAACACCATGGACAGGACGGCTGTCGTAAGGTACACAAAGACACACCCAATTAAGATTAGATCCATGAGTTTAAGGCCTTTTGAGACATTCGTAGGATCTGCAGGAACCTTCTACAACCTTTTATCTGAGACCCGGACAAGGGTGCAGCAGGTAAATATGTTCCCAGGCCGAGCAGGAAAGATAGTTTATCTGAAGTGTCCTGGCTTCGCCCTGAGGTCTCCCCTCATCTAAACATGCCTGGGAAACTTGCCTTAGGGAGGCATCCTAAAAAGTTGCCCTAAAACCTCAACCGGATTCTCTTGATGTGAAGGTGCAGAAGTTGTACTTTGAGTCTTCCTCGGATGAATGAGCTGCTCACCTTATCTCCCTCATGATAAAGTCCAGACACCCTCCGTAGAAAACTTAATTTTGCCGTTTCTATCCTTGATCTTGTTCAGTCACAACTAAAAAAGTCACTGTGACCAAAAAGTGAGTAAAGCAGGAAAACAGATCGACATGTAAATCCCAAACGCAACCGAGAGTTACGTAAAGACTGGATTTCTGAGGAAGTTGCAACAACACCAAGATTCAAATACGATCCTGCACCTCTAAATAATGTTTTCAGGACATGTAATACAGAGGCAAATACTGTTTATTCCTTCAGTCATATTTCCTCCCAGAGCACCCCCTAAAGCAGTACCGGTGCTTTGGTCATTCAGTACCAGGCTGTGAGCAGTTTCTATGCTGGTTTCTATGACAGCAGTGTCAACTTGTACTTGTCAACAGGACTTGCGGGAAGTCAACAATTATCCAACTTAACCCATTAATGTTGCACACAAAACTGCAACCTCCCATGATGCATCCCTTCCCAATAGCGAAAGCTGATCGGTCGCTACAATACTGATCAAAAATCAAACACAAATGTATTGTACATAAGGAATTAAATCTTTTTTTTATAACATAACGATGAAAACGATTTGTGATTGATCGCATCAAGTCTCTACGAGCGTCACAGAAACAGCTTTACCTCAGCCTGTTATATCAAACTGAAGCCGCAGGTTCAAATGAAAGTGCAGCAAAAGACAGTTTCAATTACATTTTTTAATTCAATAATATGTATTTTATCTCAAAGCCTTACAGATTTACAAACTTATGCATTAGTATGAGTTCATAACGGAAGGCCACTAAAAAAAATGCCTGAAAAAGTTTTAAATTATTTTCTCACGTTTTCTGAAAAGAGTTTCTTTTATATAGATTAAAGATATTATTATTATTATAGATTCGCTCCTGGAGCACGGAAGTGTCTACAAATGACACCTGTTGATGAGTGAAGACCGGTCAGACACTCACCGTACGTGTTGCTAGAACCGTTAATGCCGGTCCTGATAGATGTCTGAACAGATCGGTGAGTCACTCGTTGACGTCTCAGGCTGCTTAGCAACAGACCAGTCGGTACGACTCCACTGCAGCGAGGAAAGTAGCGACACTTCCTTTAACTGTGGTCAATGTCTATTGTTTAAAGTACCAGGTGCCTCAGGAAACAACAAAATACTGCAAACTCCTGTGGCTGATTGTTGCGTCTCACTCTGTCGCTAGCAAGCTTTAGCTTTATGGACATAGAATTGAAAGGAAATGAGAATTAAACCTGAACATGACTTTGAGTGTGAGCGGATTAAAAAAAAAGCCGACCCAGGTGCTGTCACTGACAACTCAAACATCAACCTTGGTTAAGTTCTACTAATGTATGTAAAATATGTTTTATTATAAAAAGGTTTTTTTTTTTCTACTATCTTAAGAGGATTTCTTTGTCTGATCTTCAAAAGTCATTGAGAAATAGCAGTTCTTAGCCAGAACCCTGCTTGAGCTCCGACGCTGTCACGCTACATGACAGTCTTTTTGGTTTCCTTTTTTTTCTGAGTAAAACACAAGGTGGAAGGAAAATAGCAAGCGGTGCAGATTCAAATGACACACTTCATGAATTACTTTTCTTGTCTTTGGAGAGCGGAGTGGCCACTCAGCGCTTGTTTATCTGGGGAAACGGCACAATGTACTGAAGAGCTTTTGTTTTCCCTGCTTCACTCTCTTTGACTCTCATTCTGTGAAGATAAAAGGTCACTTTTGGTGTAAAACACAAATTCCGCTATTCAAGGTTTCTTCTGTGTACAGCAAATACTCTGTATAATATTGTACAAATAATCTTAATGTAGTTTTTTCCCATCATGTACCTGTTGCTTTTTTCACAGATTGAAACAGGCATCAACATAGTACAACGAGTTATTAGGAAAATCAAGTATTATATAATATCATATAAAACAAAGTTTTATATAAAGTATATCAGGAAATAGAAGCTGTATTTGTTACATTTATTATTCGATTATAGTAATATGCATCACATTTATTAGGAAACTAAAGTCAGAAGTTTATGATTAGATGTAAGTTGTTTATATTACATTTATTACAAGATTTAAATCATAGATTACAAGATTAAGATCATATATATTATATTTATTAGACGATTTAACTTTATCTTTTAGTGTTGCAAACACAGCATAGGATAGAATAAAAAAATAAAGTAATACTACTAATACTACTAATAAAACTCAACATAAGCAATAGAAAAACAGAACCAAGCACGAAGGCGGTACACATTATATTTGACTTTAGATTTAGTTTAAAGTTATTTATATATAGTAATATAAACTTGTATATAGATCAATAAAGTTTATCCATCCATCTATATTTTAAATATATATATATATATTAATATATTAAATGTATTACAAGAATAAAGTTGTACAGCAAGGTACATAAAACGTGATATAAACGTGGAATACGTGGTGAAAGTTTCTTGCAGAAGAATCTTCTAATTAATGTATTATATGTATATGAAAAATACATTTTGAGTTGCCCTTATACAACAGTCACAGGCTAACGTACTTTGTACTTTTACCGTCCGCCCCTTTGTGTCTGCGTCTAGTAAGTAAGTAAGTAAGTAAGTAATATTTATTTATATAGCGCTTTTCGAGACCAGGTCTTACGTTTCAAAGTGTGTCCCTGTAAACAGGGCTCTCCAACCCTTAGTACTCGCCTGTCACTCCAAACTAAAAAATACTTTTACTCTTGCAACAGATGAATAATAACAGCAGCAGAGTATTAGTTAAGTCAAGTACGCTGGGCCACAGGGAGTCAAAAGTTCTGCGCTTAAGGTTTGTGACGAAGTTGGATATATTTGAAGGTCCAGCTCCGTCAATGTTTTTCAACTCTTCGTTCCAATAGATTTTTACTTATAGAATTTAAATTATAGAATTTACTTTGCTCATTCATTCTGGTGTTGTGACAATGACATTATATAATTCCAAATCAATATATATAACAGATATAACGTTGACAAATATTTTAATTTGCTCATTGGCTGACAGTTAAGAACTTTATTATTATAGGAACTTTATTATTATTGTTAATATAGATTTCTAAAAATGATTTCAGATTTCTTCCCTTTTTGTTTTTATTTTGTGAATATGTATTGCCCAATGAAAAAAAAGTTTAAATAAATTCTTTATGAATAAGATAAGTTATAAGTTATTAAAAACAATATATAGTAATAAAAAAATTATTTTACATTTATGTTATTTTTTATATATATACTGTATAGGATAAACATCTGCGAACATTATGTATATTTTTTCAGATTTTGGTATTAGTAGTAGTATAAGTAGTTGTAGTTACAGATGTAGAATTGGAAGTAGTAAAACAAGTAGTAACAGCATTACTAGTAGTAGTAGTAACAGTAGTAATAGTAGTAGTTGTAGTAGTACAAATAGTCTTAACGTTATAAGTAGTAGCAACATTATAAGCAGTAGTAGTGGAGGTAGTAGTTACAGAAGTAGTAGTGGTAGTAGGAAAATGAGTAGTAACAGCATTACTAGTAGTAATAGTAACAGTAGTAATAGTAGTAGTTGTAGTAGTACAAATATTCTTAACGTTATAAGTAGTAGCAACAGTATAAGTAGTAGTAGTGGAGGTAGTATATACAGAAGTATTAGTGGTAGCAGTAAAACTAGTAGTAACAGCATTACTTGTAGTAGCAGTAACAGTAGTAATAGTAGTAGTTGTAGTAGTACAAATATTCTTAACGTTATAAGTAGTAGCAACATTATTAGTAGTAGTAGTGAAGGTAGTAGTTACAGAAGTATTAGTGGTGGTAGGAAAATTAGTAGCAACAGCATTATCAGTGTGTGTGTGTTTTGGCCCTTAAACCATTCACAGGATATAATGTGGCCCCGGAGGATATTCAACTGCCAACTTCTGATGTAGTTAAACTTCTTTGATTATTTCTAGAATCCAAAAAAGGTAAAAAAAAAAAAAACATGTCCATCTTTTCTGCCGCTCAGTAGCGCCATCTGTCTGCGGCTGACTCACGATACGTCTCGTCTGTGGTCACTTCATTGACTTCACAAGCATCTTCAGACAGCACTTGTTCTTGCTCCTCTGTCGTACACGTTTACACACACACGCACACACACACGCACACACACACACACGCACACACACACACACACACACACCGTCTTCACCTCTCCCTCGGCGTCCTCCTCCCTCCCTCATTTGACTTCCTTCACCCCCGTCTCTCTGCTCGTCGCTGACAGCTCCGCTCCTCAGGAGCACTGAGGGGAGCAGAGAAAACAAAGATTTGGTTCAGTAGCTCTGATCTTGATTTTCTGCAGATTGGATGGAAGATTAGCGTGTTTTTTTTTCTTTTCTTTATTGAAACGAAGTCGCCTCCTCTGCCACGGCGAGCCCACGGCTGAGGAGCACAGGGGTCGCAGCCATCAGCGGAGAAGTGCCATCTGTGACAAGGCGTTGCTAAGTTTCCTACCTAACACTATGAGTAGTCAGAACATGCTGCGCTGAACTTCCATCGAGAAACACAGTTGAGACAAAAGAAGACCAAACTGGAGGAAAACATCCCGACATAATGTTCTATCATCCAAGGACCTTGATGGAGAATCTACGAGAGAAGAAACGCTGACACTTATTTGACAGAAACACTCGCGCTTCAGGTGCTTCTACTTTAAGCAAATAGTTGTATGTATGTTTTATTTCTCAACAGATGAAAATGAAGTCAATATGCAGCAAAATATCCGCTTCTTTGAAAATGAAAAGGTGTAAAATTAGCCGTTGTTTTCCTGCTCTTGTTATTTTAATACCGCGGGGCGTCCCTGCACAGAGGAGCTCGTCTCACATGCGACTCCAGAGCCACGGGTTCCAGACACATGTTCTGATTCTGACTCAGTGTGACGTGTCGGTGTGAAATTATTTTAATTGTTTTGGTGCTGTTGTGTGATAACACTGTTTTAAACTCTTTATTTTAGAGTTATGAGTCATGATGATGATTATGAGTCTCTTGGATTTTCAACTTTCTTTGTCCGACTTCAACTGTTTTCTTTGATCGCACAGCGATGTGACAAAACTCATCTTTTACTATTATTATTGGCAGTAGTGTTAGTCGATGAAGTAGAAGTTATGGTATTATTAGTAGTATTACTAGTTGTAGTTACAGTTGTAGTATTAGAAGTAGTAACATTATTTCTAAAAGTAAGAGTTAAAGTAGTAGAAGTAGGCTTAACGCTTTAGGTTGTAGAAGCGGGAGCAGTAAAAGTAGTAGCAACAATACGACTAGTTGTAATAGAAGTAGTAGTTACAGAAGTACTAGTAGTACTAGAAGTAGTAGTTACATTAGCAGTAAAAGTAAGCTGAACAGTTTAAGTTGTAGAAGCAGTAAAAGTAGTAGTAACAGTATTACTAAAAGTAACAGTTACAGTAGTAGTAGAATTAGGCTTAACGGTTTAAGTTGTAGAAGTGGAAGTAGTAAAATAAGTAGTAACAGTATGACTAGTTGTAAAAGAAGTAGTAGTTACAGAATAACTAGTAATACTAGAAGTAGTATTTACATTAATAGTAGAAGTAGGCTTAACAGTTTCAGTTGTAAAAGTAGAAGCAGTAAAAGTAGTATTAACAGTATTACTAGAAGTAACAGTTACAGTAGTAGTAGAAGTAGGCTTAATGGTTTAGGTTGTCAAAGTGGAAGCAGTAACAGTATGACTAGCAGTAATAGAAGAAGTAGTTACAGAAGTACTAGTAGTACTAGAAATAGTAGTTACATTAGTAGTAGAAGCAGGCTTAAAAATGTAAGTTGTAGATGTGAAAGTAGTAGTTAATGTAGTATTGTTTATATTATTATTATTAGTAGTAGTAGTAGAAGTAGTATTAGTAGTGCTAGTAAAAAATGGCCATAACTTTAGTAGTACTAATAGAAATAGCCAATCTTAACTTTAGTTGTAATAGAAATAGTATTAACTGTAGTAGAAGTAGTATTCCAAATCTAAGTGCTACTAGTATAATGAAATACTACGAACCACTATGCATTAAGGTAGAACTACTGTGTTTAGTGTAAAATATATCCAAATGAAAATATTGAAAATATTAAAGGGATCAATAAGATAAGAACCAAATACGAATGATAGGACGATGACGGTGAAAAACTTTAGAGAAGTGATCGTGAAGTATTTCAGGATTAGCGAGTGAAATTTTAATTGATGTCATAAAAGTCAACCCGATTGAAACGACCCTCGTGATAAATAATCACCTGATTTTAAACAGTGTTGTATTAGCGAGCGAGCCTCCCGGCGCCGTGGATCTTTTTCCCGCTGATACCGTGTTATTACCGGCCGTTTAACTTGATGGCTTGTTTCAGCCAAAAGTGACGAGCCGAGCCGGCGTCTCGAGACGCTCCCAGATTACGTCCACAGGCTCCAGCAGGCAGCGCCGTCATAAAAGTTCCCCCTGAAGTGGCTCATTTCAATGAGTTCCTGTGTGACACCTGCCTTCCACACACACATCCATCACGTCTCTCCACTCGTTACAGTCGCGGGGAGGATGTCTGGGAGCTCGGCTTTGTACTTTCAGAGAGAGGAAGGTTTTTTTTTTTCTTCCTGAAGTGTGAGCGAGGAGACGAGGAGACGTAGCAGGCGCACTCTCATCGCGCACTGCTGTCCTCTTTCATCTCACCTCCTTTGTCTCCGCTTTGATTCTTAACTTTTAGAACGTCCTCTTGTTTTTTGCTCAAAGGCTGGATGTTCAGGAATATCCAGGGAAAACATTTGTTTGACTTGGATTAACGCAGACGTTCCTAACCAAAAATAATTTACGTAGAGTGTTATTTCGAGGCTTTCATTAGTGGAATACTTGTTATCCTGATGATTCTGACCTTATCTTTGCACAAATACTTCCAGGTTTGTCTTTGAACTACCTTCAAAAATATGCACTTCGTATCCAGGAATCGCTCCATCGTCAGTGTTGAATTGTTTCGTTTTTACAACACCTGAAGAAGTTGGACAAACTGTCCAGTTGTCTCACTTTGGAACTCCTTAGACTAGGGATGTGTCAATGAGGCCTCATGAAACAGTTTCATAGTAAGTAAGTAAGTAAATTATATTTGTAGAGCGCTTTTCTAGGTCAGGGTCACAAAGCACTTAAACAATCAAAACAATACTCAATAAAATATATACTAAAAAGATCAAGAAAACACCGAGACAAACACAAAAGTCTCAGAGAATCAAGGAAGAGCACGAATACGAAACGTCTTAAGATGTTTCTTGAAGAAGTCAGTAGATCATCAAACACAGAGATGGTTCCAAAGCTTAGGAGCAACAGTCTGGAAGGATTTCTCTCCTCTGGTCCTGAAGCGTGTTCAGGAACCATCAGTAGATTCTGATCCACAGACCTCAGAGCCCGAGCTGGGGTGTAAGTCTGGATCAGATCACTGATGGAAGGTCTGACCATGAATAGATCTGAAAGTAAGAACCAGAATTTTAAAATGGATCTTGAAAGAAACTGGCAACCAGTGAAGAGTTTTAAGGATCGGAGAAATGTGAGTTCTTCTACTAGAGCGGCTCAGAATTCTGGCTGCAGAGTTTTGTATGACCCACAGGCGAGACAGATTCTTTGACATGAAAATCAACTGTCACAATAGTCCAGAGGAGAAGACACAAACTCATGGATTATAAGATCCAGATCATGTTTCAATATCAATTTCCTCAGTCCACCCCCCCCCCCCTTGCACATGACTTCTGAAGCCTCTAGATGGCAGCAGCCATTCTGTCCTCCGAAGCTAACTGAACATTCCCGGCAATGACTGAGGACGAGAGGATACAGTGAGTCCAGCAGATTTTAAAGCTGATGTTTGGACATATTTTGGTTTGAAAACAAACAAAAGCAGTTACGACTTCGTCAAGACTCTTGAACTCAATTGTGTATCATCTTGTGTGTCCTTTATCTTCCACATAAACAACAATTAACACGATAAAGCATAATGTTTATAACCTGCAGAGAGTCTGAATGAAACAAAACTTCTGGTTCCATCTGATCCACTTTTGAAATGTAAAGTTACTGTAAAGTTATTGATAATTTGTCTATAAATAAACTTTATTTACAAATCTATTTAAACTTTTACCTTCATCTCTGTGTGGCGAAAATACGTTAACAATTTTCATCTTCAGTAGTTTGTCCTGGAAAGTAGGACTTTTTGTGTTACACATAACGTGACACACAACTTCAACTCATATTCCTTTAGTTGTGAGAATAAAAAAATAACTATTTTCTAATCAGAAGATGTAGAAGTAAAGCAGATGAACTCTGGTTCTGTGCAAAACCGTCGGCGACAGGAGGCGACGACACATCTGTGCACACAGTGGCGCGACATCCACGGTCCAGACCTGTTATTTAGTTCAACACGTCTGACCCGGGTGTCCTCGGCGCCTGGCACGGAGATGAGAACGCTCCCTAATCAGACCGAGCCATGCCTCGGCTCCTGCAGGACTTGGCTCTCCGTCACCCTGACAATTTCTGACTCCACATGGCCCTTCTGTGGCCGACGGATAAATTCTAACACATGCTGCTATCAATAGCACTAAATGCCAATTACAAGCTCTTGCCCAGGCTGCACTTGAAATTAATGGAATGAGAGCCAAGCTGTCCTGTTTAAATATTTAAGAATGACTTGCAAAACGTTGTGTACGAATGTATGTGTAAAAAAAGTAACTCAAACATTGAAGTTACTTGAATATAAATGACTAGGGTTCTAAGAAAATATTGATTTCACTGATAGATTTCAAAGTTTTTTTTATTAAACCTCCAGTCTCTAGATGGCAGCAGTCATTACCTCCTCCGAAGTTAAAGGAAGAATGAGATCCCGGCGATGACTGAGGACGAGAGGATACAGTGACAGCAGCTTTTAAGGCTGATGTTTGCATTAACGACTTTGTTAAGAGTCATGTGGTCTATAAATACTTCAACACCAGAGTCAAGTACTCGACAATACTACACATATATCCTTGTTACTACACTATCACAACACCAGAGTCAAGTACTCAACAATACTACAGATATATCCTTGTTACTACACTATCACAACACCAGAGTCAATTACCCGATAATACTACACATATATACTTGTTACTACACTATCACAACACCAGAGTCAAGTACTGGACAATACTACACATATATACGTGTTGCTTCACTATCACAGCACCAGAGTCAAGTACTAGATAATACTACACATACTGTATATCCTTGTTACTACACTATCACAACACCAGAGTCAAGTACTGGACAATACTACACATATATCCTTGTTACTACACTATCACAACACCAGAGTCTAGTACTGGACAATACTACAAATATATCCTTGTTACTACACTATCACAACACCAGAGTCAAGTACTCAACAATACTACACATATATACTTGTTACTACACTATCACAACACCAGAGAAAAACAATTCCATCAATCCATCTAAAAAACACACACCCAACAAATTCAAGATGTATTAAATGTGAAATAAATGTAATTGTAATTCTGCCCTCCTTCGTTCACGCTTAAAACTGCTGAAAGAAGCTGAAAGAAGCTGACATTATAGTTTTAACTGTGTATTGAATTTGATTGTTTAAGCGCTTTGTGACCCTGGTCTAGAAAGATCTTTACGTACGTACTTACATTATGGAAATCATGCGTATTTAATGTGTATTAAATAGACTAGAATTTAGATTTCATTTAACAAATTACAAATATTTTTAGGTAACTTCTGCCCTCATTTGATCTGATGGAGTTGACTTTCCCCATAAAAACCTCAGTAGCAAACATGTTTGTGTTCAAGCCATTTTTATTGATCTATTACATCTATAATGATCTATAACACGTTAAAATAAACACAAACTAGATATTTCAACAATCTGGTTGTCATTTTATTATTTGGGATGTGATTCGAGGTGATTATTTGTCGAACATCAGTTTGAACAATCACAGCAAGAAGGTTCCTGGTTCGATTCCAGGCCGAAACAACCTTTCTGTGTGTAGTTTGTATGTTCTCCCTGTGTTGTGTGGGTTTACTCCGGACACTCTGGTTTCCTCCCACAGTCCAAAAACAAACAGAGGTTGATTGACTACTTTGGGAAATTGTCCGTAGATATGAGTGTGTGTGTTATTGGTTGTCTGTCTTTGTGTACCCTGCAACAGACTGGCATCCTGTCCAGGGTGTCCCTGCCTCTCGCCCTATGATACTGGGATAGCCTCCATTGTCCCTGTGACCCCGACGCCGGGATAAAGCGGTTGAAAATGAATGAATGAATGAAAGTATATTTTAGTTGATTTAGGTCATTTTTGAAGTCAGACTTGTAGACGTGGATCCAAGTGCGGAAAATAAAGATCATCTTTTAAAGTTCAAGTTTTAAAAGTTTCTTTACAAATATTTACAAAAAACAAAAATACAAACATTTGCGGCAAAACTCCAGAGTGAAAACGTCCAACAGGAAAACCAAAACACGAAGGAGAACAAAGGAGTCCAGACTGCAGGCCATCTAAAAATGCAAAAAACAAAACTCAGAGACTAAGAAGGTTGAACAAAAAGCGCTAGCAACGCCAGGATAATCCAAGAAATTTCGATAAATATCTAAGTAGTGATAGAACGATCCAGGAACAAACTTTACCAGGTGTCGAGACCAATCTTCTGGCGATGCGTTCATGGACCGTCGGACCTTTCAGCATCGCTCCTTGATTGGCCAATCGCCCTCTGAAACAAAAAGCCAAAAAAGAACGTCCCACAGGAAAATAAACATAGAACTATGACAAGAATATCAATTTCATGAGTAGAATATGAGAGAAACAGGGTCAGGACATGAGCAGGTCAGCAGTCTTGGTCCTGATGGACTGAATTCTAAGACAGACAGTGGCAGAGAAGCTTCAAGTCTCTATAGATTTGGGTTGATTTGGCCTAAATTAAAACTCTGCTGCCAGGTTGAGCATCCTGTGCCAGTGGAAGACTCCAGAACTAGCGTCCGCTCGATGGCATCACACTCAGAAATATGCCGTCGAGTCGAATGTATTTGTCTTTAACAAACATAGAAATACTTGTATCCAGCTCACCGGGGTCGGACGGAGCTCGTTCCTGCCTTCATGTCGTACAACGGTGGATTCATTTGTCGGAAGGTATGCGGCAAATTCACCACCTCTGTTGCCGTTTGATGTGGATTTTGTTGCGAGATGATTAGCTTCACACAGAAGTGTGGAGAACTATGCCAGACTCGGGGTTCCCCGGAGAGGGGGCGGTGGACCACAGCTTGTAGCAGATTTTGTTAAAAAATGAGGAATAATGAGGAAGAAAAAAAGCTAATTGATGCAGACTTCGCCGTCAGCCGACCTCCACTGTCGGCTCCGGGGCTCGGCGGGAACACCTCCCGGCTTTCTGGGATCGGAGTTTAAGGTGGAATCTTTTGCCAGGACGAGAAGGAACGTTAAATAACAACAATGTTTACTAATAAAAACGATGGGACTGATGGATCAGGGACGTGTTGTTATGTCAATCCTGATGAATCACAATCAAACTCTTTAACTGTGATGTACTCGATGTGAGAAAATAAATGTCTAACATTTTGTTGAATACAATCAAAATAATGAAGGAGGTTTTTGCAGGTGTTTATAAATCTGCTGGTATTCAAATTGAAAAGCTGAAAACTTGTTGTTGCCAGTGTTGTGAACACAACGGTGGAAATTGTTGTGATGTTGTTACAGAATATAAAAATGAATATATATATAAAGTAAAGAGATCTTAAAATAAAACAATAAATTCAAGATAAAATTATAGACATGGCCATATAATTGCATCTAAATAATAATGAACAATGAATAAACAACCAAATAAATGTAATTAAGCAATACATCCATCCATCCATCCATCCAACCATCCAACCATCCATCCATCCATCCATCCATCCATCCATCCATCCATCCATCCATCCAACCATCCATCCATCCATCCACCCATCCATCCATCTAACCATCCATCCATCCATCCATCCATCCATCCATCCATCCATCCATCCATCCATCCATCCATCCATCCATCCATCCATCCATCCATCCATCCATCCATCCATCCATCCATCCATCCATCCATCCATCCATCCATCCATCCATCCATCCATCCATCCATCCCATCACTTCTGTATTGTGACTCTATGACGAAGCAGTTAGAATCAACTTGAAAAGTGTTTTTTTTTCTTTTTCAATCGAAATGTTTCTTATCAAGACATAAAAAGTTGTTTGTTGTTTGCTTAATAATTCCTCAGGATCTCGTGGTCACAACATGAACTGGAAGCAAACGTGTGAGTAGAAGAGAGTTCGACCGGAAAACATTTGCTCTTATATAACATGGTGGTTAAATGTTGGCAAAACGGCCATGATACGCAGCTTTGCATTTTAACAAAAGTACTTTCTGGCACTAGTGCTGGAGGTTGTTAGCGATGGTGTGAAATTTCTGCTCTCTCTTCCTAAGTCTCACATACAGTATGTAGGAGATTAGACCGGTTTGCAGAGCAGAGTTCACTAAGCAAGAAAATAATAGGGTTCGTCTGACAGAGACATTCAACTGGAGGTTACAGTATTCAGAAACTGTTGAGATACAAAGACAAAACGCAGCAGGATTTAAGGGCAAAACCCAGAGCTGTTGCACACTCGCTGCACTAACAAGGCACATTTGCAAACTCTGGGAAGAAAAAAAAAAGCTGTTAACAGCTTCAGAGTAAGAGCGGCACTCATGTTTGTTGCTACTATAACAATAACGTGTGGGGAATTAGATAAGCAGTGTTATGAAACTGAATCCGGATTAAGCCTTTTGCACTTGGTGAGTGTCAATTATGAACCATCAGCTCAGAGACAACTGTGCAATCTTTCTTATTGGTTTACAATATTTGAGGAAACAACGGCAGCGTGAGGGCATTTGTCAAAGCAGGAGCGAAGGCCCGGACACAAGAGCCTGGCACTCCTGCCCTCAAATTCAGAATTATACAGTCTAATAGCACGAGGAATGAATGAATTTTCAAGAATCTGGTAATACATGTATCACGATACATGGGTAAGTATAAAATATATTATTATATATTGTGATAGTGTAGTAACAAGGATATATGTGTAGTATTGTCCAGTACTTGACTCTGGTGTTGAGATAGTTTAGTAACAAGGATATATGTGTAGTATTGTCCAGTACTTGACTCTGGTGTTGTGATAGTGTAGTAACAAGAATATATGTGTAGTGTAATCCAGTACTTGACTCTGGTGTTGTAATAGTGTAGTAACAAGTATATATGTGTAGTACTGACGAGTACTTGACTCTGGTATTGTGATAGTGTAGTAAAAAGTATATATGTGTAGTATTGACGAGTACTTGACTCTGGTATTGTGATAGTGTAGTAACAAGTATATATGTGTAGTATTGTCTAGTACTTGACTCTGGTGTTGTGATAGTGTAGAAACAGGGATATATGTGTAGTAATGACGAGTACTTGACTCTGGTATTGTGATAGTTTAGTTACAAGGTCTTTTAAAATATATTTTGAAAGAATAATAGTTACAATTGTGACGTTCGGTTGGGAAATGTAAAAATAAAGGAATGTTTCAAAAACGTCTTAAGAAAAAATCCAGAAATTTTGAAAAATGTGATTGTCCCCATAAAACAAAATAAAAAAATAAAAAAATGAATCAGATAACTTGAAAAATGGCCCCCAAATCAATGTCTCTAAAAATGGACAAAATACAAAATATACAGCAGGTGGTTTGACTTATAAAATGTCTCCTTAATAAAAAAAACACTTGTTGGCCACCATCAAAAAAAATAAACCTTCCTGAGCATCTTCGTGTTCTTTTTTTTTTAATGGCCTGGATGCAATGAATGGGTGACCGGTGTAAAAACTGGCACCAGGCTGAGGCTCCCTGCAGCGCCGCCAGACGTCCAGAGTTCCATTAAAAACCCTATTGCCAGATGTTGATTCTTGCTTTGCAGCAGGAGGTGAGGCCCGTTGTCTTGTTAGAGAGGCCACCAGATGTCCTCCCCCGGGGCTCGTTCACACCCAAGATCTACCTTTTATGTTCCCTAGATCTGGTGAAAATGACTTCTTTTTTTTAAGGTGTTGTTGACAGATGTTTTTAACCTGAGGTTTTAACTTGATTCTCCAGAAAATCTTTGAAAATTAAATAGTTTAAAATTCAATTGTTGTCCATTTCTTCTAGTCTTTATTTCTTCGGTTCGATTAAAGTACTTCTACGAAGCACTACTTCCAGAGATAAAAGAAATAAATCAATGAACCAGTGCGTGAAAAGGCGCCAACGTACCGCTTGAAAAATTTGAACAAAATATCTTAACATTGTTCTATAAAATTGGAAGAAAAAAAAATGCAGCAAAATGTCAGCAACATTTTTTTTTTTAATCTTCTTTTCTGAAAAAAAAATAAAAATAAAATCCAGAAAACCAAAAAAAATAAGTTTTATTGAAAAAGTTGAAAACAAATGCCTGTTTCCTAGAAAATGCTGTAAAACCAAAAGTAATTTCCAGGTGGATCATATGAACAAAGAATTGGAAAAAAATGTTCAAAATGTTATTTTCTAAAGAAAAAAAAAGTTAATGTGCTGAAGTACTGAGAGACTTTCTAGAATATCCTGACAGAAGAGAGTTACAATAGTCTGGAGGTTACAAAAGCATGGATGAGCTTCTCAGCAGCATCTAAAGGAAGGAAGTGCCTGATTTTTTAAATGTTACGAAGGTGGAAGTAGACAGTCTGTGAGATTTGTTTTATGTGTGAGTTAAAGTCCTGATCAAAGCAAACACCAAGATTCTTTACAGTGGTGCAGCAGCAGGAGTCAATTTTGAAAAGATCATTAGTTAATGATTGTCTGAGATGTTGTGGACCAACTAGAAGAACCTCAGTTTTGTCTGAGTTCAGTAAAAGGAAGTTTTTGGTCATCCAGGACTTGATATGTGTGATACAGGACTGTAGTTGTGTAGCTGTTGATATGTGTGATACAGGACTGTAGTTGTGTAGCTGTTGATTTGTGTGATACAGGACTGTAGTTGTGTAGCTGTTGATTTGTGTGATACAGGACTGTAGTTGTGTAGCTGTTGATATCTGTAATACAGGACTGTAGTTGTGTAGCTGTTGGTATGTGTGGTACAGGACTATAGTTGTGTAGCTGTTGATGTCTGTAATACAGGACTGTAGTTGTGTAGCTGATTTCTTTCATCTGCTTCATTAACAAGTAGAGTTGAGTGTCATCAGCATAACAGTGAAATTTTATACAGTGTCTTCTGATCAAGTCCCCTAGTGGGAACATATAGATTGTGAATAGGATTGGACCAAGAACAGAACCTTGCGGGATTGGTTTTCTTACCTTGAACTTTGTATCAAAATGCTTTCTACGTTAAGAAAACGACAATGATCAACATCGCATTTGAAAAACATCATTGTGTTTTATTAAACCGTCGAAACCTTAAGTTAAGACTAGAGATGTGTCGATGAGGCCTCATGAAGCAGTTAATAGTGAAGTCACTGTGTCATGAAGCAGTTTCATAGTGAAGCCACTGTTTCATGAAGCAGTTTCATAGTGAAGTCACTGTGTCATGACACAGTTTCATAGTGAAGTCACTGTTTCATGAAACAGTTTCATAGTGAAGTCACTGTGTCATGACACAGTTTCATAGTGAAGCCAGTGTGTCATGAAACAGTTTCATAGTGAAGCCAGTGTTTTATGAAACAGTTTCATAGTGAAGCCACTGGGTCATGAAACAGTTCCATAGGGAAGTCAATGTGTCATGAAACAGTTTCATAGTGAATTCACTGTGTCATGAAACAGTTTCATAGTGAAGTCACTGTGTCATGAAACAGTTTCATAGTGAAGCCACTGTGTCATGAAACAGTTTCATAGTGAAGCCACTGTGTCATGAAACAGTTTCTTAGTGAAGTCACTGTGTCATGACACAGTTTCATAGTGAAGCCAGTGTGTCATGAAACAGTTTCATAGTGAAGCCAGTGTGTCATGAAACAGTTTCATAGTGAAGCCACTGTGTCATGAAACAGTTCCATAGTGAATTCACCGTGTCATGAATGAGTTTCATAGTGAAGCCACTGTGTCATGAAACAGTTTCATAGTTAAGCCACTGTCTCATGAAACAGTTTCATAGTCAAATCACTGTGTCATGAAACAGTGTCTTACCTTTAAAAGGCCACTGGATGTCAGTCTAACTTTGAAAATGATGCCAAATTTCATTGACTTAGTAGATCAGAGCCAAAGATTTTAAAGCAGAGAGTGACATCAAGTGGCCTTTTAAAATTAAGACACTGTTTCATGACACAGTGGCTTCACCTCCAGACCTTCCTGTCTGAACAAGCTGAGACCACAAACCATCGCACGTGTCTCCATCTTCTCTGGCGAGTACAGACGAAAGTGTCGTTCGAGACCTCCTGTACCTTCCTCACACACTACTAAAGGAAAAATGATATACTTCACAGACGTGGAGGTCTTTGGTCGATATCTTCTTCAACAAATGCTTGAATAACTTCCTTCTCAGAGAGATGCAGCAACTCTACTCCTGGTGTCTGAGCGACGCACAAACTCATTACTTTCAAGGGGAATTCAAAAGGCCTTCTAAAGAAACTGGCTTCGTATATTCTCCGATTCTTCCAGACATTACAGCGAGTTCAGATCAGATGTTGAGCTCAGAAATTACATAGATTCATGTAATGGATATATTTCCTAATGTCCCATTGTTACTACTACTGATGCACATAATTCCATGTTAAAGAAACCAGATGAAGCTTTTTCTTTTGGTCGGTTAGCATTTTTAAAATCTTCCTGGTAAGTTGAAAACATCTCCTAGAAGTACTTCTAGGTAAAAATAAATGATTAAACTGATGTTAGTTCAATATATGTCAATAAGTGGTTATGACTTCTGATTCTAATGATTCTATACATATGTCCAACGAATCAGTATGTTATTGAAAAGTAATGTTTTTCTTACACAAAGTCTATCATAGAGTTGGTTTTCTTACCTTGAACTTTGTATCAAAATGCTTTCTTCGTCAAGAAAACGACAATGATCAACATCGCATATGAAAAACATCATTGCGTTTTATTAAACCATCGAACCTTAAGTTCAGACTAGAGATGTGTCGATGAGGCCTCATGAAGCAGTTTCATAGCAAAGTCACTGTGTCATAAAGCAGTTTCATAGTGAAGCCACTGTGTCATGACACAGTTTCATAGTGAGGCAAGTGTGTCATGAAGCAGTTTCATAGTGAAGCCACTGTGTCATGAAACAGTTTCATAGTGAAGCCACTGTTTCATGAAGCAGTTTCATAGTGAAGCCACTGTGTCATGACACAGTTTCATAGTGAGCCAGTGTGTCATGAAACAGTTTCATAGGTAAGTCACTGTGTCATGAAACAGTTTCATAGTGATTTCACTGTGTCATGAAACAGTTTCATAGTGAAGTCACTGTGTCATGACACAGTTTCATAGTGAGGCAAGTGTGTCATGAAGCAGTTTCATAGTGAAGCCACTGTGTCATGAAACAGTTTCATAGTGAAGCCAGTGTGTCATGAAGCACTTTCATAGTGAAGACACTGTGTCATGACACAGTTTCATAGTGAAGCCAGTGTGTCATGAAACAGTTTCATAGGTAAGTCACTGTGTCATGAAACAGTTTCATAGTGATTTCACTGTGTCATGAAATAGTTTCATAGTGAAGTCACTGTGTCATGAAATAGTTTCATAGTGAAGTCACTGTGTCATGAAACAGTTTCATAGTGAAGTCACTGTGTCATGAAACAGTTTCATAGTGAAGTCACTGTGTCATGAAATAGTTTCATAGTGAAGTCACTGTGTCATGAAACAGTTTCATAGTGAAGTCACTGTGTCATGAAGCAGTTTCATAGTGAAGTCACTGTGTCATGAAACAGTTTCATAGTTAAGCCACTGTCTCATGAAACAGTGTCTTACCTTTAAAAGGCCACTAGATGTCAGTCTAACTTTGAAAATGATGCCAAATTTCATTGACTTAGTAGATCAGAGCCAAAGATTTTAAAGCAGAGAGTGACATCAAGTGGCCTTTTAAAATTAAGACACTGTTTCATGACACAGTGGCTTCACCTCCAGACCTTCCTGTCTGAACAAGCTGAGACCACAAACCATCGCACGTGTCTCCATCTTCTCTGGCGAGTACAGACGAAAGTGTCGTTCGAGACCTCCTGTACCTTCCTCACACACTACTAAAGGAAAAATGATATACTTCACAGACGTGGAGGTCTTTGGTCGATATCTTCTTCAACAAATGCTTGAATAACTTCCTTCTCAGAGAGATGCAGCAACTCTACTCCTGGTGTCTGAGCGACGCACAAACTCATTACTTTCAAGGGGAATTCAAAAGGCCTTCTAAAGAAACTGGCTTCGTATATTCTCCGATTCTTCCAGACATTACAGCGAGTTCAGATCAGATGTTGAGCTCAGAAATTACATAGATTCATGTAATGGATATATTTCCTAATGTCCCATTGTTACTACTACTGATGCACATAATTCCATGTTAAAGAAACCAGATGAAGCTTTTTCTTTTGGTCGGTTAGCATTTTTAAAATCTTCCTGGTAAGTTGAAAACATCTCCTAGAAGTACTTCTAGGTAAAAATAAATGATTAAACTGATGTTAGTTCAATATATGTCAATAAGTGGTTATGACTTCTGATTCTAATGATTCTATACATATGTCCAACGAATCAGTATGTTATTGAAAAGTAATGTTTTTCTTACACAAAGTCTATCATAGAGTTGGTTTTCTTACCTTGAACTTTGTATCAAAATGCTTTCTTCGTCAAGAAAACGACAATGATCAACATCGCATATGAAAAACATCATTGCGTTTTATTAAACCATCGAACCTTAAGTTCAGACTAGAGATGTGTCGATGAGGCCTCATGAAGCAGTTTCATAGCAAAGTCACTGTGTCATAAAGCAGTTTCATAGTGAAGCCACTGTGTCATGACACAGTTTCATAGTGAGGCAAGTGTGTCATGAAGCAGTTTCATAGTGAAGCCACTGTGTCATGAAACAGTTTCATAGTGAAGCCACTGTGTCATGAAGCAGTTTCATAGTGAAGCCACTGTGTCATGACACAGTTTCATAGTGAGCCAGTGTGTCATGAAACAGTTTCATAGGTAAGTCACTGTGTCATGAAACAGTTTCATAGTGATTTCACTGTGTCATGAAACAGTTTCATAGTGAAGTCACTGTGTCATGACACAGTTTCATAGTGAGGCAAGTGTGTCATGAAGCAGTTTCATAGTGAAGCCACTGTGTCATGAAACAGTTTCATAGTGAAGCCAGTGTGTCATGAAGCACTTTCATAGTGAAGACACTGTGTCATGACACAGTTTCATAGTGAAGCCAGTGTGTCATGAAACAGTTTCATAGGTAAGTCACTGTGTCATGAAACAGTTTCATAGTGATTTCACTGTGTCATGAAATAGTTTCATAGTGAAGTCACTGTGTCATGAAATAGTTTCATAGTGAAGTCACTGTGTCATGAAACAGTTTCATAGTGAAGTCACTGTGTCATGAAACAGTTTCATAGTGAAGTCACTGTGTCATGAAATAGTTTCATAGTGAAGTCACTGTGTCATGAAACAGTTTCATAGTGAAGTCACTGTGTCATGAAGCAGTTTCATAGTGAAGTCACTGTGTCATGAAACAGTTTCATAGTTAAGCCACTGTCTCATGAAACAGTGTCTTACCTTTAAAAGGCCACTAGATGTCAGTCTAACTTTGAAAATGATGCCAAATTTCATTGACTTAGTAGATCAGAGCCAAAGATTTTAAAGCAGAGAGTGACATCAAGTGGCCTTTTAAAATTAAGACACTGTTTCATGACACAGTGGCTTCACCTCCAGACCTTCCTGTCTGAACAAGCTGAGACCACAAACCATCGCACGTGTCTCCATCTTCTCTGGCGAGTACAGACGAAAGTGTCGTTCGAGACCTCCTGTACCTTCCTCACACACTACTAAAGGAAAAATGATATACTTCACAGACGTGGAGGTCTTTGGTCGATATCTTCTTCAACAAATGCTTGAATAACTTCCTTCTCAGAGAGATGCAGCAACTCTACTCCTGGTGTCTGAGCGACGCACAAACTCATTACTTTCAAGGGGAATTCAAAAGGCCTTCTAAAGAAACTGGCTTCGTATATTCTCCGATTCTTCCAGACGTTACAGCGAGTTCAGATCAGATGTTGAGCTCAGAAATTCAATAGATTCATGTAATGGATATATTTCCTAACGTCCCATTGTTTTGTATATTTTATTAGTGATGCTGTTGTTTATAAGCGGAATAAAGGATTCCTGAGTCGCTAAGAAAGATTTATCTGACACACACACAAATGTTCTAATTTAGAGATGATACAAACCTTATCAATTGATTGAAAGTTTTGATTATTTTCCTTAATCAATAAAACACCACAAGCAAAGGTTGTTTATCAAACAATATGTGACAGGATCGTCTGTTTCTATGTTTTACTGGAACTTAAATAACCTGATAACATCTTCTTCAGCAGTAATGGGCTGATGGGGTCTCATGGGGTCTTTATTTATTTTTTATTGTTTATGAAAAATTGCTGGCTATTGGAAAAAAACAATTTCCCGAAGGAGACCTCCTGAGGGATCAATAAAGTTTTACCTTACCTTACCTTACCTTACCTTATGAAACAGTTTCATAGTGACTGTGTCATGAAACAGTTTGGAGGTGAAGCCACTGTTGTCATGAAACAGTGTCTTAATTTTAAAAGGCAGTAAGACCCACTTCTTGAATGTCGAAATAATATTAGTCTAAACATTATCTTAGCCTGGTATCATGAAGATCTCCAGTCTATCTTTTTATCTTTTTCAGTATGATATGGATTGAACAAGGAGGCGCAGAATGTTGAAGTGAACTTGTCTTAAAGTCTTCTATCGACGTACAGGAGAAAACACTTCAAGCACAAACATTCAGCTCAAAGGAAAACTCAAAGGAAATAATTTCATGTAGAAACTAACCTCATTTAGTATGTATTCTATTTATATACTATGTAGGTAGGTAGGTAGGTAGGTAGGTAGGTAGGTAGGTAGGTAGGTAGGTAGGTAGGTAGGTAGGTAGGTAGGTAGGTAGGTAGGTAGGTTGAACTTTATTGAAATTGTTTTTTTCCAATTAGACACAGCAATTATTCATAAGATTTTCATATGAGATTTTAAAAATGTATATTTTAAGTACAATTTGGGGATTATTACTTGGTTTTATTGGAGTCTTTATTGTTCCTTCATTTTTTTCCCCTATTAAATTCATCCTGTCGGTGACCAATCAGCTTTCGCTTTTAGGCAGGGATGCATCATGGGAGGTTAAATAAAGTCACCTGCATATAAATAAAGTGACAGTGTGAAGAAAGACAAGAAGCCTTTCGAGAAGTGTGATCACAGCCGGTGACAGCTCACAACACTTTATTCTTTTTAGTTAAACTGTATTTCGTTTTTGTTATTTCTGGTATTGTTTTTTTTATACCCAATATTGAAAAGATGATGTATTCTATTCTACGTTAATATTTTTATATACCTTTTTGTGTAATTTCCTTTATATTTGCGCTTTGTCATTCTTTGACTTTGTTCTTTATTTGGCTTTGTTCTTGTTTTTATTAAACTACCATCTGCTGTGAACTGCAAACACAATTTCCCGTAGGAGATCTCCATAGGGATTAATAAATGTATTTAATCCTTTTTAAATTAATTTGTATACTTAATCACAATGATTAATTTAATTTTGAAGTTGGCCCTCAATGAAAAGACATTCGATCTGTGCTTATTCACTAGATCAAGTGGCACCTGTTAAATCGAACTTGAAAATTCAGAAAAAACGGTGCCCTTGGACAAATGAAGATCTCCTGAGTCTGAGGAGACTTTGTCGAAAGACTGAGCGTCTCTGGAAGTCTACTAAACTTGAGGTGCACAGACTTCACCTCAGGGATCTGTTGACTTCTTACAATGAGATGGTAGAAACTGCTAGATCTGATTACATCAGAAAACTGGTAGCAGCAAATAGGAAAAACCCCAAAGTTTTGTTTGACACGATTAATTCTCTCGTGTCTCCTGCTCCTCAAATCACGCCGGTCTTCTGTGAAGCTGACAGCAATGCATTGTTGAGATTTTTCATTGACAAAATTAAATTGATCAAAGAGAAAATCTCTCCCCCTTTGTTGGGAACCCCTACTGTCTCTGAGCCCATCTCCTCCTCTTGGTCATCCTTCTCTGCTGTATCTTTGGGTGATATTTCAGCACTAGTGAACAAGATGAAACCCTCCTCTTGCTCAGATGACGTCCTTCCTTGTAGGCTTTTTATCAAAGTATTTGATGTAATTGGCCCCTGGGTTACCAATATGGTGAACCTCTCCCTTTCCACAGGGGTTTTTCCCAATGCATTTAAACATGCCATTGTGGAGCCTCTGCTCAAAAAACCAGGCTTAGACCCAACTGACCTCAGTAATTTCAGGCCTATTTCTAAGCTCCCTTTCTTGTCCAAGATCTTGGAGAAGGTGGTGTCCGAGCAGCTGTCTTTGTTCTTGGATCAGAGCGACATCCATGAGAAGTTTCAGTCTGGCTTCCGTAAACATCACTCTACGGAGACAGCTTTACTGAAAGTGTCCAGTGACATCATGATGTCGGCTGACTCGGGTAAATTCACTGTTCTGGTTCTCTTGGATCTGTCGTCAGCCTTTGACACAGTTGATCACCAGATCCTGCTGAGAAGACTAAGGGATGAAGTGGGACTGTCTGGGTCTGTGTTAGAATGGTTCTCATCTTACCTTTCTGGGCGCAGTTTTAGTGTATCTGCCAATCAAATGAGGTCTGAATCGGCAGATCTGTTGTGTGGAGTCCCTCAAGGTTCTGTTCTGGGTCCTTTATTGTTTTTGCTGTACTTGATTCCCCTTTGTAAAATCATTCAGAGATTTCCAGATGTTTCTTATCACATTTTTGCTGATGACATCCAGCTCTACTGCTCTTTTGACCCAACTGAGCCCCAAAGGCTGAACAGCTTAGTCAATTGTTTGCTAGAAATCAAACAATGGCTGAGTGAAAACACTTTACAGCTTAATGTGGACAAAACTGAAACTCTGGTGATTGCTCCTGATGATACGATTCCAGGGTTGAGTCAGTACTTGGGTGACTTAGGTCAGTCTGTCAAACTGAGCCTGAGAAACCTGGGTGTTGTATTTGATAAAGACATGTCTCTTGTTCAACACTGTAGAAAACTGACCAGAAACTGTTTCCTTCAACTGAGAAAAATCTCTAAACTTAGGAAAATGCTGTCACAACATGATCTGGAGCTTGTAATCCATGCGTTTGTTTCTTCTCGTCTGGACTATTGTAACAGTTTGTTTTCATGTCTTAACAAGAAGGAGCTGTCTCGCCTGCAGTTGATTCAGAACTCTGCAGCGAGAATTCTGACCCGCTCTAGTAGGAGAACTCACATTTCTCCGGTCCTTAAAACTCTTCACTGGCTTCCAGTTTCTTTCAGGATCAACTTTAAAATTCTGGTTCTTACTTTCAGAGCTATTCATGGTCAGGCTCCTCCTTACATCACTGATCTGATCCAGCCTTACACCCCAGCTCGGGCTCTGAGGTCTGTGGATCAGAATCTACTTATGGTTCCACGCACACGGCTCAGGACCAGAGGAGAGAAATCTTTTCAGGCTGTTGCTCCTAAGCTTTGGAACAATCTTCCTCTCTCTTTGCGCTTGATGGAGTCTACTGACTCCTTTAAGAAACATCTTAAGACGTTTCTATTTGTTCAGTCTTTTCCTTGAATTTCTCGAACTCCTGTGTTGTTCTCGGTGTTGTCTTGATCTTTGAAGTATGTACTGTTTTGAGTATTGTTTTGATTGTTAAAGCGCTTTGTGACCCTGGTCTCGAAAAGCGCTATATAAATATATATTACTTACTTACTTACTTACAAGCATGCTTTGAACATTAGTGACATCACTGACATCTGTCAGTTCAGCATCTATACTCAACATCGTAACTTAACAACATCACACTGCCGTCATTCTATCAGTTGCTCTGATATCTCCTCCCATGAGCCGCACTTTATTTACAAAGTTCTCGCTAAACCGTGCAATAAATTCCCCCAAACGCCGTTCGGAAGGAGGTAATAAACTTCTGGCTTTAAAGAGCGTCAGCGCAACTGCCTTCATTATCGCGGTGATTCTCTGAACTGAATTCTTGTAAATGCACGTTTGTTAATCTTTTTTATCATTCATTAGTTCATGCATTTTTGCCATATCTATTGATTGATTAAAACAATCTAAGATTGTCAACCAATAAATAGGATTTGAATGACTTTTGCAAGATCACTCAGTATAATAATAATATATATATTTTATAATATAATATATTTTTTACTTCCATATCCACTTAGGGGCTCCGTAAAAGCCTGACACTTTTTATGGCAACATTAAAAAATCAGCCACTTCAGATCAAGTTGTTTAATAAAAACATTTTTTATTCCCTTTTAATTATTTTGTATACTCCCTCCCTTTTATTGTAATCATTTCTTATGACTATTATAACTATTATTTTTTTATATCATTATTCTTTCATCTTATTTTTAAATATTTGCACTGTATGTGTCATATTTTTCTACTGTAAACTCGCTGCATATTTCTTGCATCTTATCTTATCTTATCCTTTGACAGTTCTTTTACCATCTCATATGTTTACCACAGTGTAAAAAAAAAAAGGCTCATATCTGTTGATAAATCCTCTCTGTATCTCATGAATTGCTGCTGTTTGAAACTCCAGCTCCTTATTTATTATGGCTGTGAGGAACGTATCCTGTTCCATGACAGGAATGCCAAATCTCAGAAAGCCTCTGGACCAGGTGGACTACATCAGACAATGCGAGAGCAGAGCGGTCAGCGAAGCACTTGACTCTGGCACACAAATCTCCGTCAGCTCTTCCCTTCTCTCCTCTCTCTGGTAAATGAAGTGTCACCACTCCTGCTCTGCTGCTGGACAGCTCCGGGATCTCAAACCCTGCTGCTCCCGGTTTGCCAACAGAACCGCCCGGAAATACGCCAGGATACAGAAGTGGCATCTTGTTTGCACTTTATGTAAAGTGAAAGTCCTTTTTTAACATATGTGGACAGAGAAAATACATCTAAATAAAAACATTTAAATGAGATTTTAAAAATGTATTTGCTCTGCACATCCATCCTAGTTATGGATGAGGCTTCATGAAGCAGCTGACAAGGTTTCATGATACAGTGTCTTCATTTTAAAGGTCAATAAATGCCAGAAGCTAAGTTTCAAATGAATGCCAGGTTTCATTAAAGTAGTAGATCAGATAGAAGCATTATAAAGAAGTAAGCAATATCTACAACGAAGACACATGAAACCTCATCGGCTGTTTCATGAACCCTCATCAACCCATCACTAACTTGTTCGTGTTTGATGAAGCTACACCACTAATGACAAGCTCTTTCTGCTATGTATTTTTCGTTGTAACCTCCACCTGGGTTTATATTAATGCCGTAAACCAACACTTTATGATTCAATTGATCTCTTTCCTGGATTTTATTTCCAATTCAAGCTTATGTTTGTTGCTAATGTCAGCTTTTTATTATCAGAAATTGTTGATTGTCTAAAGTATCAATCATTATTTGTGTGTTTGCACTCTTGAAAAAAAAACCAATAATCAATAAGTAACACCTGGCAGTTTGAACGGGCCACAGTTGAGTTGAATATCAGGATTAGATTACGTGGTCGACCACGTAGATGATGTTCACAGCATTGGAACCTGTTACTGGTCGATACCTGTTGTTACCTGTCAGCTGCTGCAGGTACATGATAGTCAATATCTACTGTTGCCATCATGTTTTGGTCCGTCATGTTATTTGAAATAAAGTTACATTATCACAAACTGAACACAGTGTTGCTGGGATCCAGAAATATTAAATTGGACGTAATGGTACTACTAATTCTTATATACCATCATTAATTATTACAGTATTCTGTTATTTAGGGAGGTAAGTATTGAATGAATGAATGTTTCATTATCCTTCGCCCTGTGTAACTACAAATGACCAACGTGCTCCTCAAATGAACCTTCCTCACTTATATATGCATGAGTCAATGAATGCAGAATGAAGGTCATTAGCTCATGAGCTCCTTTAAATATTTACTTTTTCTTTACTTAAATATATATTACTAGAGAAGTGTGAGAGTCAGTGGTTGAATCATATGGGGTTTGGAAATTATTCTCCTTGCATCAGTAGTTCGTGTGAAACTAGCTTTTCTTCCATTTGTTAAAACTTTGTTTGAGTTAAGAGGGAACATGAAATAAAATGTACCATATAATATACTAATTATATAACATAATAATACTAAATGTATTTTTAAACATACTAAATGTTTGAATTTACTCAATTTTCTAAATGTAAATCTTTCAGGATCATTTTAAAATTCTGGTTATTACTTTCAGATCTATTCATGGTCAGACCTTCCATCAGTGATCTGATCAAGACTTACACCCCAGCTCGGGCTCTTAGGTCTGTGGATCAGAATCTACTGATGGTTCCTGAGGACCAGAGGAGAGAAATCCTTCCAGACTGTTGCTCCTAAACTTTGAAACCATCTCTGTGTTTGATGATCTACTGACTCCTTCAAGAAACATCTGAAGACACTTTTATTCGTGCTTTTACTTGATTCTCTGAGACTCCTTTGTTTGTCTTAGTGTTATTTTGACCTTTATTTTATTGTGTATTGTTTTGATTTTTTCAAGCAAGGTCAATGTTCATCATGATTATTTAACATTTTTCCTACAGTTTGTTGAGTCTTTATGTGTTTATTTTGGTCTGTGTTGGTTCACATATAGAGGAGACACAGGTGAAGATCAGGGCGTAGATGAACTGCTACATCGAGCCTAATGTTTACCACAACATGTCGTCGCTCCGTCAGTACAAACCTGCCAACAAGCATTTCATTGTTTTATATCGTGTTCAAGTTAAACTGGAACAGACGTTAGGATTTGATAAGGATTGTATAGGATTGTTAAATATGTGTTGTCTCCGGTTTAAGGTTCACCATGATCCAGAGACAACACAAGGGATACCACAAACACATTTGTTTAAGGGGCCTTTGACCCTGAGATAACACAAGAGTTAACCACAGTAAAAACAATTATCTCAGCGATTTTTCTTTTTTTTTAAATGTTTGTGTTCGTGGAAACCTTTGGACTAAGATAATTGACGGCTTTTGAAATCGCCACAAAGATATAGCAGCGAACTAACAGCTCTGTGCTACAGAAATAATTCATACAGACTTTAAATCGGTTCTTTTTTCTCCTTCCAAGTAATGAAAAGTGATCTTCACCTGTGTCTCCTCTATATCTGAACCAACCCAGAACAAAATAAACACATAAAGAGTAAAAAGAATGTTAAATAATCATGGTGAACCTTGACCCAGGGACAACACAAGGGATACCACAAACACATTTTTTAAGGGGCCTTTGGGTCACCTTTACCGTGAGATAACACAAGATTTAACCGCATAAAATACAAGTATATCAGTGATTTAATTTAATTTAAATGTTTGTGTTTGTGGAAACCTTTGGACTATGATAAATTGACGGCTTGTAAAACTGGGTCAAAGATATAACAGCGAACTAACAGTTCTTTGCTTCAGAAATAATTCATGCAGACTGTAAACTGTGTTCTTATTTCTCCTTGCAAGTCAAATGATTTTGACTTTTTAACTTAATCTGGTGTTTGTTGTTTGTTTTTCAGCTCTAAGTGAGTTTCCTAACAAGTACTGAATGCAGCAACAAAATAACCACGAAACATCTAGGCTGCCGAGGGTTAACCAAGATAAGGTGACGAGCCACTATATTTTGAATTATTATATGATCTCATACAATCGCAGCAACGATATGTTGTTGGACCCAAAGCTCGATGTACCAGTTCATCTGCGCCCAGATCTTCACTTGTGTCTCCGCTTTATCTAAACCAACAAAAACACATTTTGAAGCAGTAAAAACTCTGTGGTACTGGCTTGTCGCCCAATATTATCAGTATAAAACACATCAATGTTCACTCTCTCTGCCAACTTTTCCTTTTATTAATTTAAGATCACATTGTTGAGGACTTCTTACTTCACGTCCTTAAGAATTCTACAGCCACACTCGCCTGTAGCAGGAATAGAAAAGTGTTCATGTCAGGTTTTTTTTTCTCTCCGCTTCCCTCGGTAAACACCTCCCGGCTGTGTTTTCTTTTTCTAGCTGTTTTTTCATGAGACTCCCCTCCCTGGCGACACTATATGTGGTGATATCTTCCTGGAGGGTCAGATCACCTGCGTCTGTGTACACGGGTCCGACCTGTAGGGACTCGTCACCGGCTCTCGACGTCTCTAATGAACTCCAGCCGTGTGAGTGACGGCCAGGTTGCGAGGCCCCGGAGTAAACCGTGGCGGGCGTGTAGAGATGGCGTGAGAGTGATTGGATACGTGACCAATGAAGCGACCGGCGCACAAACTGAACCGTGTCACTTCACGGCGATGTTAGGAGGACGAGCACTTCAGGAGCGTCGCGTTAATGTTTGTGATGGAGGAAAATCAAACTTGTGTGTACATGAAGTAGATATAATTCAATGATGTTCGTACAGTAAAAGCTCTGGATCTCTATCAACAAACACTTTTTAATCAACACAATATCATAGACAGTTATTAGACTGTTTTACCTCCATTTTCCCAATAATGTGTTTAAAGAAAAGTGTTACTAAGAGACTGATGAAGATGTGATGATGTTGTTGCCGATAGAATTTTCATCAAATGTTAATGTTTGCACAAGAAACAAATGTTGTTGTTGGTTTCAATGTGGTTGATGATAATGTTATTGTTGATGGCAATGTATTTTTTTTACGTTTTTTAAATACATTGTTGTCCTCGATGTTGATGTCATTGATTTCGTTGTCGATGTTGTTATTGTTATCGTCCGTGTCGTTGTTGATCATGGTGTTTATTGTTGTTGATGTCGATGATGTTATTGTTGGTGTTGTTTTTTGTTGTTGGAGAAGTTATTGTCTGTAGCTGGTGGGCGGACAGATCCCTCTGGAGATCTCCTTCAGGAAATTGGGAAATTTTAGTTTTTCAGTCTCATGAAACAGTTTCATACTGAAGCTGCTGTGTCATGAAACAGTGTATTAACTTTTAAAGGCCACTAGATGTCACTCTCTGCTTTCAATTCTTTGGCTCTGATCTACTAAGTCAATGAAACTTGGCATCATTTTCAAAGTTAGACTGACATCAAGTATTAACCACATAATGAACTTCATACATAACAATTCATGAGAACAAAAACTCAAAAAGATACTCTTGAATTGGACGGAAAACAAAATACAAAACTATAAAAAAAATAATAAGATTTTTCTCTTTGAAATATCTTGTTCCATCATTTAAAAACAGTTTGATTTGCATGTGTTTTCAACAGTATGTGTGTACATTTGGAGGCGAAACTTTTGAATTAAATATTTTAAAAAAATAAGGCAAGATGAGATTAAAATTAATATTCCTGGAATCATATGAGTGCAACCAAATTATACTTCAATAGTTTGTACAATAGTAAAAAAAAAATACTTGCTTTAGTTAGTGGCATCTTACTTTGATATTGTGTATTCTCAGCCATTTTAAACATGAAGAAACTTAAACTCACTTAAATTAATTTACAAACGCGATTGTCACCACGTCTCAACATTCACTTAGTCTAGTTGGAATAAATGATTATGAATCATAGATTAAATGTGTCATTTTTCATCTTAAAACAATCAAAAAAAGCAGCTTTCTGATTGTTTTAAAAAATGCAAAACCTTCAACACAGTAGACAGTGTATGAAGTTTTCTGGTTTATTCGCCTTCCAAACACAATCAACAAAACCACACGTGTCACCGAGATCTGTGGTTTTTGGAAGTCGATCCTTCAAATTCCTCATCAGACACCAACACGTGTGAAGCCACTCCAGGGAATTCAACACAATATCACACACGATAGTACACATCACATAGTATTGGCTGCAGTTTACTTTTGGTTTGTTTTTCATTTCTCCTCTCTAATGACAAAAACACAGGCCCTCCGTGTGTGTAGTGCCTCAAACTGTGCGATTGTGTCGTCTCCTCGCCGACGACTTTGAAGTCATCGCATGATGGTTATTTTCCAGTTTTTTATTGTATTTTCGATGTCCGAGATCATTATTTCCTTCTTCAATGACGGAAGAATGAAAGTGATGAAAGCGAGAAACGAGGCTCCCGCCAACTTTGTCTACAAACTCAAGTTCCTCTTTCAATTATTCTAAACTGGAAATCTCTCTCCAAGAGGTGACAGCGAGACAAAGCCAGTGAAACATCTATCGGCTGGCAAATAATTTGATGTCACTCACTTTCCATTTGTTGCACATTGAAGACAGCGCTGGTATTATTGATTTAGCTTGACATTCTTACCACCGGAAAGTGAGGGAAAGGAAATGAGAAAAGGTTGCGATTCATCACTCAGTCAAGTTTTTATTTTTTTTCGGGTTTTTTTCTATCCCGCGACTTAATTGGAGTCGCCCGGCTGGCTCGTTGCGTCAGATGTTTGCCAGAAAGTGACAACAGGGACTTTTTTTTTTCCATGTTGTTCCTTCTTCAAAGTACATCATTTATAAGTTGCCCCGAAATCAAAATGTTTATCTCTTCTTTGGTAGAGTTCCACCGTGGAGCATCTGCCGCGCGGCGCCGCTCAGGAATAGCACAGCACGCAACACAACGGCACATTTGTCAACAATGAACTCCCAATTTGATTCCACGTAATCCCATCCCGGTTCATTGTACAGATCTGAAACAAGATCTGAACCGGCGCCGGGGAGATGAGCGGCTCGTGTGCGCAACGCACAGTTGGGCTCTGGCTTCTGAGTAATGACGAGGATCGTGCGGCGACAATGAATCATTTTCTGAGCTGGTATTGGCGAGTGAAGCCGCTCGATATGAAACTGCATCAAGAAGCAAACACCACTTCACTCATACATATTTGAGCCTTGAAATAATGTCAACAACTTAAAGCTTCATGAAGCAACACTTTCAGAGTCACCTGGAGGTCGAGGCTTCATTGAAAACACTGTTAAAAAGCAGCGAGTGTCGTAAATTTAAAACGTACCAGTTTTCATTGTCAATGCAAACTAAGGTTTGTACGTTTTTTTGTAAAGGAATCTTTATTTTTTTAAACATAAGATCATTATCTTGCTGTTTGTGTTTGTTTTTACATTTGTTTTTACATTTGTCATTAAATCTACATATTACATAAAGAAAGTCATCTACGTGCATCAACGTCCAGAATAACAGATTTTTTTAATCTTGTAGAAATACTTGTATTTGTAGAACATGTTCAAAAAGATGTTTCAAAACCTAGAATCTACTGAATATCTATTTTTTTCATCCATCCATCCATCCATCCATCCATCCATCCATCCATCCATCCATCCATCCATCCATCCATCCATCCATCCATCCTTCCTTCCTTCCTTCCTTCCATCCATCCATCCATCCATCCACCCTTCCTTCCATCCATCCATCCCTCCATCCCTCCATCCATTCCTCCTTCCATCCATCCATCCATCCATCCATCCATCCTCCCACCCATCCATCCATCCATCCATCCATCCATCCATCCATCCATCCATCCATCCATCCATCCATCCATCCATCCATCCATCCATCCATCCATCCATCCATCCATCCATCCATCCATCCATCAATCCATCTATCCATCCATCCATCCATCCTCCACTATACCTAAAAACTGTTTAAACTTTATTTTGTTTTCTTATAATTTGCACTTGTTTTAGAGTCTCTTCAATATGTTGTACACATGTTGCTGAACACTTTCCTGACCTTGACTTTGACCTTGAAGAGCTGGAAAAAACCCCATCTCAGCACAGCAACAGTGTTGAGAATTTTAGAAGTATACAATTGTCTCGGGGGTCGACCTTTCTATGGAGGGTCTAAACACCACATCTTTTGTCAGCCTGTATTAACGGATGAGGAAACACTCCTGAAGTTCAAATTGTATTTTGGCTTAAACTTTGATATTCAGGGGTTTTATTTTATTTGTATTCATGAATAGATACCATAACATTACAATCATAAAAAAGCTTAAGACTAGAGATGGGCTGGTGAGGTCTCATGAAACATGTTTGGAGGTGAAGCCACTGTGTCATAAAACAGTGTCTCAATTTTAAAAGACCACTAGATGTCAGTCTCTGCTTAAAAATCTTTGTCTCTGATCTACTAAGTCAATGAAACATGGCATCATTTTCAAAGTTAGACTGACATCTAGTGGCCTTTTAAACGTAAGACACTGTTTTATGAGACCTCATTGACACATCTCTAATAATAAAATTCATGGACGTTGTGATTTATCACAGATTTTAGATACAATTGTCAATTAACAGAAGGAACAAACCTTTTAATTAAATTATCTGAGCTTATAAGTATTAACTTGCTTTAATCTTGATTCGATTTACTTTCTTCAGATTTTAACTCACCAGAAGTGAAGGAAAAAAGTCATCATGGATAGAATAATGAATACTGATGATTTAAAAGACAGATTGAAATTAAATAACGATGAACAAACTACAAATCCTCCTAATCTTTGATACAATTTTTTCACAGATTTAGAGTGACCAGTTTTAACACCTACATATGTTTTAATGTCTTTCTCTTAATCTCTTTTTTTACGATCAGTTACGATCATATTGGTTTATTTCCATCTCATCCTTCGAAATAATTATCTTAGTTATATTATCTTTGAAACTGTTTCTCTGAATACCAAAAGAAAACAAACCTCCTGCAGTAAGTTCCTCATCACGACCATGTTTTCAACTTACTTTATAAAGTTGCTGTAAAATCTGGGCGAAAGAGAGGTTACGAGAGTCCATTATGACGTAATAATGGCTTCACTCCTCCTCCGGCTGTAATCACGCCCCGCTTTGTTTATACAACGAGTCTCTTGGAGGTGGAGACTTCCATGACTGATGACACGCTGTGACAAACCTCCATGTTTGACCAATCACAGCAGAGTGGGCGTGGTTATGGTCAACAAGATTTAATCTCTAGAAAAACCAAGTGTTTTCAGTGGGCGGAGCTTAAGATCATTTTCTAATGTCAATATTTGTATAAACACACACTGATGATACAATAGGACACACATCACAACAACACACACACACACAAATCAACACATTAGTTGAACTTTAACAGCATTCAAAAAAATAAATACCGTAGTTATCGTGGAAGTGGAAAACCTAGGATGAGTACAGTAGCTG